>NC_073249.2:150241060-150544090 GCF_029289425.2 Pan paniscus
GATGGGCTCAATTAAATCTTTTATTTTACCAGGGAAGAAGAATGATGGTGGTAAGCACTTCTTTCTTATTTATTTATTTATTTATTTTGAGACAGAGTCTTGCTTTGTCACCCAGGCTGGAGTGCAGTGGCACAATCTCGGCTCTCTGCAACCTCCACCTCCTGGGTTCAAGCAATTCTCCCGCCTCAGCCTCCCGAGTAGCTGGGATTACAGGCACCTGCCATCATAGCTAATTTTTGTATTTTTGTAGAGACGGGGTTTCACCATGTTGGTCAGGCTGGTCTTGAACTCCTGACCTCAGGTGATCCACCCACCTTGGCCTCCCAAAGTGTTGGGATTGCAGGTGTGTGCTAACACACCCGGCCAGCACTTCTCTTTCAACTCACTGATGAAATCATTCCAACAATATTTTTACTGTCCAAACTGAGGAATATAATGTTTTGATAATGAAGAGAAAGCATTTCATTAAATTAATCCTTCTTTGTCTTGTATTAATTGAGTACACACAATGTGTCTACTGCTTTTATGAGCTTATTGGGGACTCATAAATGAAAGATTCTATTATTTACAATAGTTTTGACTGCTAGGAATTGAAAACCCTAAAAGAATAAGCCAGCATATTGCCTATTTCCAGGTAATTTCCACCGTCTATGTCACCGTGGTCCAAGTTGGCATTCACGTTCCTAGGACAAAGTAAAAGGGCAAAGGAGGGGTGTCAGCTGTCCAGTTTTTACTTTTTGTTATGGTTGTTTTAGTTACATACAATAAAGTTCACTTTTGTGTTTAGTTTTGAGTTTTAATACATATGTAGATTTTGCAACCACCACCATAAATAGGATTCAGAACAATCCCATAATCCACCAAATTCCTTCGTGCCGCTCCTTTGGAGTCACTCCCTAACCCACCCAACTCCTAGCTAAAATTGACCTATTCTCCATCCCCATAATTTTGCCTTTTCAATAATATTATATAAATGGAATTATATAATACTGGATTCTTTCCTGTAGCATAATGCATTTGAGATTTATCCATGCTGTTGTGTGAATGATAGTTCATTTCTTTTTACTGAAGAGTAATATTTCATTGTGTGGCTGTTCACAACTAATTCACCCACCTATTGAAGGATATTTCTTTTTTCTTTCCAGTTTGGGTTGATTACAAATAATGTTGATATGAATATTCATGTACAGGTTTTTGTTATGAACATAAATTATTTTCTTAAGGGCATAGGAGTAAGATTGCCAGGCCATAGGGTAAGTATCCATCTAATATTATAAGAAATGGCCAAATTGTTTCCCATGTGGCTGTACCATTTTGTATTCTTTTCTACAATGTATGTTATATATGTGATGGTTAACATTGAGTGTCAACTTGATTGGATTGAAGGCTGCAAAGTATTGTTCCTGGTGTGTCTGAGCATGTTGCCAAAGGAGATTAACATTTGAGTCAGTGGAAAGGCAGACACACCCTCAATTTGGAAAGGCAGACACACCCTCAATCTAATCAGGTGCCAGCATAAAAGCAGGTATGAAAAGAGCAGACTGGTTGATCTTCTGGCCTCCATCTTTCTCCCATGCTTGTTGCTTTCTGCCCTCAAACATCATACTCCAAGTTCTTCAGCTTTTGGGCTCTGGACTGACACCAGTGATTTGGCAGGGGCTCTCAGGCCTCCAGCAACAGACTGAAGGCTGCACTATCAGCTTCCCTACTTTTGAGGTTTTGGAACTCGGACTGACTTCCTGGCTCCTCAGCTTGCAGATGGTCTGTTTTGGGGCTTCACCTTGTGATCGTCTAAGTAAATTCTCCTAATAAATTCCCCTTCATAAGTTCATCTATCCTATTAGTTCTCTCCCTTTAGATAACCATGACTAATACAATGTAAAATTGTTACAGCACATTTGTTGAAAATACTATCCATTCTTTATTAAATTGTCTTCGTACCTCTGACAAAACTCAATTCAACTGATGTGTATGGGTTTATTTCTAGAGTCCCAATTCTGTTCTATTGATCTATTATATCTATCCTTTCATCAATACCATACTATTTTGTTTACTATAGCTTTATAGTAAGTTTTAAATTGGGTAATGTAATTCTTCTCTGTTCTTTTTCAAAATGATTTTTGTCTAGTGTAGTTCCTTTGCCTTTCCATAAGGTTTAAGAATCAGCTTGTCTATATGTACAATAAAATCCTGCTGGAAATATTATTTATATTTCTTAAATATATAAATGTGCTTAAAAGGATACTTTGGAAAAAGTAGTAGCCAGTGTCTTGCTTGCAAGACATAAAATAATGTGATATACTCATGAAGAATTGTCTCCCAAAAATTTATCCCTAAGTATTTCTTTTTTGTTTTTGAAGCTGTTGTAAATGATCTTTCTTTTCTTTAGTTTTTAATTGTTCATTGTCCATATATGTGTATATGTATATATATATACACACACACACACAAATGGCTTTTGTGTGCCAATTTTCTTCCCTGCAACATTCCTAATGTTCATAATTACTTCTAGAATTTCTTTTTTTTGTAGATTTATTGGGATTTTCTACATAAACAATCTAGTAATCTAGGAGTAGAGAGAGTTGTATTCCTTTGTTCCCATATTATGCCTTTTATTTCTTTTTCTTGTCTTATTGCATTGGCTAGAACTTCTGACAAAGTAATAAGTAGTATTGATGAAAGAAGTCATCCTTTCCTTGTTACAAAATGTAGAAGAAAAGCATCCGGCCTTTCCCCGTTCAATGTAACATTAGATTGTCAGTTTTTAGGGATGCCATTTTTCATACAGATTTGAATAATCCCTTTCTCTACTTTCTTCATCTCTGTGATTTCTGTCATACACTCTGGCTCTCAGAGGTACCTTTTTCTGGTATTCTGTCCAGACATTCAGGCGGTTGGCCTCCCTGAGTTGCATTGCACTTCCCTCAATTGGGTCTACCTCGAAGTGGAGGATTCAGAGAAAAGAACCTTCAGTGCCACTGCTGCCACTGCCACCACAAGTGTAGAGATGCAGCTTCATTACGGTAGCTCCATCCTGCAGGGGCCTGCTCTTCTGGTCCTCTAATTGGAGAAAGAAAGAATTTTTATTAGAGACTTATCTGACCATGAATGTTGTACTATTCTGGGATTTTGGCCACACTAGAGTGTAATCCAGGAGAGATGAGAAACACACACACACACATAAAGCAAAAATTAGGAATTTATTGCTAGATGGGATGTTCTTCAAGTTTTTGTTTCCATCCCCAGTCTAACTGTCATTATTTATTTTTCAGTTATCAAATAGTTCCTTTAATTTTTTTTCTAGGAATTTTTGCTGTAATCAGTAGGAGATAGGATGGATTGTGCCAACTTCTTAAATGGAACCTCTATCACTTTTTTTTTTTTTGAGACAGAGTCTTGCTCTGTTGCCCAGGCTGGAGTGCAGTGGTGTGATCTCGGCTCACTGAAACTTCCACCTCCTTGGTTCAAGCAATTCTCCTGCCTCAGCCTCCCAAGTAGCTGGGATTACAGGCACTTGCCACCATGCCGGCTATTTTTTTTTTTGTATTTTTAGTAGAGATGGGGTTTCACCATGTTGGCCAGACTGGTCTTGAACTCCTGACCTCAGGCAATCCACCTGCTTCAGCCTCCCAAAGTGCTGGGATTACAGGTGTGAGCCACTGCACCCAGCCTGCCAGCTATCCCTTAGCGAGGTTCCAGCTTCATGCTTACACAACACTCATGCTTACACTTCCTTGACCAGATCTTAATAATAGGACCATACCCACTTGCCAGGTGCATAACCATATGTTCAGCCAAAAAGTAGAGGCTCTGGCCATATGGAAGAATGGAAAAAATAGATATTAGGGAATGGCTAGCACCACTATCCTTACCTTCAAAAATTGCAAGGTCGAATATAGAAGATAGACATGTAAATAATCTGTTATATTGTTATATTGTAAGTGCTATGTGAGAGATTTGTTCTTATGAGCATAGTTTCTACAATGGGGTCTCTGGAACCTAGGATGCTTTAAGGGAAGTCATGCAGGTCCTAAAACTATTGTAATATTTTGAGAAACTTAACAAATGTCATATGCTTTACCTTTGATTGGATTCTAAAAGTAAATAAAGCATTGTACTTCTTTCCTTTTGGCTGGAATTCTGTTAATTCCATTAGTAATTCTAATTTTCTCATTCTGATTAGAAGTTTAGAATAGATGTAAAATTGCTCAGTTATAAGAAGTGGAAAACAAATTACTTGTTTCTTAATAAGTGCAATATAGTAGACAACATCTTTCAAAATATGGAGTGTCATATTATTGGTAGACTCTCTTAGTCTAGATTCTTTTGGCAGTAAACAGCCAAATAATAAAAATCCAATTTAGTTCTTAGACAGTTTGAAACAAAAAAGAAAAGGGACATTTATTGGCTCATATAATTGGGAATAACATTCTTAAATAAACATCAGTCACAATTTTTTTGTTGGGGGAGTTTCAAAAGATCACCAGCTAGCTTTTGTCTTTTTACTTCTTTGCAGCATAGGCATTTTTCCCATTTACAGTAAGATAGCTGTTGGTCAGATAGACTGTTAACATATATTCCTAGTAATATCACTGGGAAGAGCCAGTTCTTCCTCCAAGAATCTATACATCCATCACAGGGAAGAGATCTGATTGTCCACGCTTGGGATAGAAGCCTATTCCAACCGATCCCCATGGTCAATATGATATGGTAAGTTTAACCCATCCTGGATTATAGAACCACTTTTATGACCATATTTTGTTACTAGATGAAGAGAGAAAGAAAAGAATGTCACTTTGGGAGGTCAGGGGTGGGGGAAATCGCCTGAGGTCAGGAGTTTGAGACCAGCCTGGCCATCATGGTGAAACTACGTCTCTACTAAAAATACAAAATTAGCTCGGCGTGGTGGCAGGTGCCTGTAATCCCAGCTACTCAGGAGGCTGAGGCAGGAAAATCGCTTGATCCCAGGAGACAGAGGTTGCAGTGAGCCGAGATCATGTCATTGCACTCCAACCTGGGCGACAAGAGTGAGACTTGGTCTCAAAAAAAAAAAAAAAAAAAAAAAAGAAGAAAAGAAAAGAATGTATGTTGGATGGAGAAAGTAAACTAACAGCTACCCAACATTAATACGTGCAATGAGAAATAATTCACTTAAGGTTATTTTCCTATCTTTTCTTTTGGTCAGGTCTCTTATTTTTTACTCAGTTTCATACCTATATTTTCCATCAAGTTTTTCATTTGATAGAGGTCACGAGAGAAGTTTCTGAAATTGTTACTTATAATGTATTCTAAAGTTAACTTTCTTCTTTCTGTCAAGACTTCTAAATTGTCACTTTGTATCCATAAGTCAGGAATACTTTCTATCATTAAAGCCAGAAAGGAAATCTCAACTTTATTTTAGCCATAGGTGGTGGAGATCTGAAGCTATTTTATTTTTTTTTCTCTATCCCTTAGCCACATTCCAGCTGTGATATAGATAACCTAGCACCGGACTTGAGTACTGATTTGAAATATGATTTCCTATGTTGAAAAAAAGTCCCAAACTATTTTTTGCTTAAACTTTCAACTGTCATTTAGTAAATTGCTAAATGTGTAAATGAATGTTTGGTGCCTAATAAATATTATTGATTCAGAATATCAAATATCAAAAAGACATTTTGTCTTTTTTGAGATCTTATAATTTCCTCTCTATACACATTGGTGTACATGCTTCAACCTAAGTTTAAAATGTCATTTCAGCTTTTTCTTCTTTTTTTCCAGCCTGTGACTTATGCATTTCTGGAAACAGTATTACTGACATCATATCAATTTTTAAAACTTGAAGCATTTCTCATTACTTCTGTCTTTCCATCATCTCAGCACCTATCCAGTGCCAATGTGTCTGGGATTCTCAATTCACAATGTGTTTGTTCCTGTTTGGGAAGCCAAATTACAAACAACTCATGTTTAGCAACAGATTTTAATTCTTTAACTGTCAATAAAGATTGAATTAATACACTTTTATTCATACTTTGTCATTCTTCTTTACTTCCTTTCACCACCGTGACCTCCACTGTAAAAGTGTAATCAATTTGAATATCCCCTATCCAAAATGTTTGGGATCAAAAATGTTTAAAAGTTTAGATTTTTGAATATTTGCATTTTACTTACTGGTGGAGCACTCCTAATGTGAATATCTGAAATCAAAATGCTCCAATGAGCATGTTCTTTAAGCATCATGTCAACTTTCAAAACGTTTCTGATTTTGGAGCATTTCAGATTTCAGATTTTCATATTAGGGATACTTAACCTGTATTATTTTTACAGGTTATTTGCGTGCTTTTAAACAGGTAACATTTCAAAGTCCCCTTTTCCCCCTAATGATTTCGGTTTTCCTTGCAAAGTCAACTACCTAAGGTTATTTCTAACTGGGTTCATTCTGTTCGGACTATATACTTGATTTATTACAACTTTGTATATTTTAGTTATTTTGGTACTTGATCAATCTTGACATAAGGTAAATATGGATTTGCTAATAAACATCAAGATGGAAAGTGAAGTCATCAGTATTCTATCTCCTTTTTACTGAGTATATAGAATTCACATATGTTTTCTCAGATTTAAGTGTCTTATTGAGAAGGTTTTTTTACGTCTTCTAGGTAGAGATGGTGCTACAGCTTGAATGTGTCCCCTAAATTCATGGTTTGGAAGTTTGATTTACAATGTAACATTATTGGAAGGTGGAGACTAACAAGAGGTGATTGTGTCAGGAGGGTGGAGTCCTCATGAGTGGATTAACATTGTTACTGAAGTAGTGGGCTAGTTATAAAATGAGTGGGTTGTTATAAAAAGAGATCTGCCCGTGCTTTCTCTTTTGCATGCTCACTTCCACCTTCAGTCCTTCCACCATGGATGACCCTTGCTAGATGCTCTTGGACTTCCCAGCCTCCAAAACCATGAGCCAAATAAATGTCTGTTCTTTATAAACTATCCTGTCTCAGTTATTCTGTTATAGAACAGAAAACAGACTAAAACAAAACATTTGGTATCTAGAAGTGGGTTGTTACTCTAACAAATACCTGAGAATGTTAAGTGGCTTTGGAACTGGATAATGGGTAGAGGCTGAAAGAATTTGGAGGAACAAGCTAGAAAAACACCCATACTGCAGTGAATAAAGTGTTAAAGGCAATTCTGTTGAGGGCTCAGAAGACAATAGAACTAGAGAGAGCCTGAATCTACTTATAGATGATTTAAGTGGTTATGACCAGAATGTTGGTAGACTATTATGGACAGTAAAGGTCTTTCTGATGAAGCCTCAGACAGAAATGAGGAACAAGGTGTTGGAAACTAGATAAAAGGCCATCTTGTTATAAAGTAGCAAGGAACTTGGCTGAATTGTGTCTGTGTCCTAGGACTTTATGAAATACAGAACTTAAGAGCTGGAATATGATGAGCTAGACTATCTAGTGGAAAAGATACCTGATCAGTCAAGCACTCTGGCTGCTGCCTTGTTACTTTTGACCACATACAGTGACATGCAAGAGAAAAAAATAAAGGTAAAATTTTTAATTAAAAAAGAAGCAGAATAGAAAAGTTTGGAAAACTTTTGTATGACCAAGTGACCTTTTGTTAAAGAGATTAATATGGATAGAAGGAAGTCAGGTGCTATTTGTAAAGACAAGGGGAGAAAGATCCTGAAGGCATTTCTAAGATCTTCCAGGCTGCCCTCCTATTATAGGCTCAGATCTCTAAAAGGGCAGAGTGCTTTTGGAAAATGGGTCCAGGAAGACCTTCAAGAGCTTGCTGGCCAGGGATACCTCAAGACTTTGCTCCCCACATTCTGATGAAGCATTCTTTGGCTGTTCTATCTGCATCTCAAGCAGGCTTAGGTGTGGCTCAACCTGCTGCTCAAGAAGATACAAGCTGTAAACCTTGGCAGGGTTCATAGGATACTAATTCTGTAGGCATAGCTTCTTCCATCTGGATTGCAAATAATGTTGCAGATAACCTGGGGACCTAGGCAGAGACATGCTACAGGGGCAAAGCAGACACAAGGAGTCCCCAACTAGGGCAATGCCCAGAGGTTCTGTAGGGTCAGCACCACTGCCAAAACCACAGAACTGTAGGGCCACCACCATGCAACTCTAACTGATGAGAGCTACTGAGTGGACTGAGCCCAGTGAAGCCTTAGGGCGAGGCTGTCTGAGGTTTTGGGTGCCCAATCCCCAACTCCCCAGTGTGTCCAGGATGTGAGACATGGAATCGAAAGAGATTATTCTTCAGCTTTAAGATTTAACATAGTTTTCCCTGTTGTGTTTCAGACTTACTTGGGAACCAAGTATCCCTCTTTTCCGGCCCATTTCTCCCTTTTGGAATGGAAATGTGTGTCCTGTGTCTGTCTCACTATTGTATTTTGGAAGTAGATAACTTGTTTTGATTCTATACGTTCACAGCTGGAGAGCCCTTGCTTCAAGGTGAATCATGCTTTTAGTTTCACCCATATCTGATTTGAACGAGTCTTTAGACTTTTGAGTTGAAACCGAATGAGTTAAGATTTGAGGGCTATTGGAGAATGAACGTATTTTGCATTATGCAAAGGACATAAATTTTGGGTGCCGGGAAGTATTCTATTTTTATGTGTCTCACAAATTCACGTGTTGGAAACTTAATCCCCAATGCAACAATGCTGGGAGGTGAGGCCTAATAGGTGGTAACTGGGTCATGAGAACAGAGCCTTCATGAAGATTAATGTCATCTCTAAGGGAGTAGGTTAGTCACAGAGAGAAAGGGTTGTTTTAAAAGGGAGCCAGCTCCTCGTGCTTTCTCTCTAGCATGCCCACTTCCTGCTTCTGCCTTCTGCCATGGGATGACTCTGACCAGAGGCCTAGGTCACGCTCTTGGATTTCCCAGCCTCCAAAACTATGAGCGAAATAAACTTCTATTCTTTATAAACTACCCAATCTTGTGTATTCTGTTATAGCAAGAGAAAACAGACTAAGAGGGGAGAGGAATTGCATTAGGAGAGATACCTAATGCTAAATGACGAGTTAATGGGTGCAGCACACCAACATGGCACATGTATACATATGTAACAAACCTGCACATTGTGCACATGTACCCTAAAACTTAAAGTATAATAATAATAAAAAAAAAGAAAACAGACAAAGAGAGGGAGGTAGCTTATAAGATATCCCCCCTCTCTAACTATCTTGACTTCTGGCCTTGTGTAATTCTCTCTCCTTGAAGAACTTGGCTCTGACTCATAAAATAAATCAATATTGAAGGGATGTCATGTCCATGATTAGATTATGAGAGGTTGTAATTTTTATCTTGCTAGAGTATCCTCTCCTTTGGTGACTTTGATAAAGCCAGATGCCATATTGTAAGCCGTCCCAACAGAGAGGCCCACATAGCAAAGAACTAATCACAGCCTCCAGCTAACAGCCACCAAGGAACTGAATATGGCTGAAAGCACATGTGCTCGAAAGTGATTCCTTCCATGGTGGAGCTTTCAGATGAAATGTCAGTCCGGGTTGACACTTTGCAACTTTGTGAGAGACCCCAAAGAAGAGAACCCATATAAACCATGTCTGTATTCCATGACTTGTAGAAACTGTGGTAGAATGATTACATAATTTTAAGCTGCTAAATTTGTGATAGTTTATTACACAGCAATAGATAACTAATAAAGATGGCTACTTTTTCTTTTGTGGTTTTATGGCATTTCTGTACATATTTCTATCATACCACTTCTCATATCCTATTCTCCATTATGTAGATGACTCCCAAGTTTAAATGTTTAAGATAAACCTATCTTTTGAGCTTTATAAGTAAATCAATGTCCTATAAGTGTCTCAAGTTGACCATGTCTAAAAATTAGCTCATCTCCAACTGTTTCTTCTACTATGTTTTCTCTATCAGATAGTAGTAGCAATGTCTGCCCAGCAATTCAAGCCAAAAACATATGAATTGTCCTTAGTTTCTTTCCCTTTTCTACGATCCTTCGAAGCAGCCTATCAAATATAATACTCCTTTGTTTAAAACCTTTCCATACTTCTGCTGCACTGCTCTTATAATAAAGTTAAAACTCCATATTACAGCCTGTAAGACTTGGGTGATCTGATCTCGATTTTAAATTGCTTATTTATCTCTAACCACCCCACCTTCCACCTCTCACCTCGGTGGTTTTCCTCTGTGTTAGCCCATTTTTGCATTGCCATAAAATTACCTGAGACTGGGTAATTTATGAAGAAAAGAGGTTTAATTGGCTCACAGTTCTGCAGGCTGTACAGGAAGCATGGTGACAGCATCTGCTCAGCTCCAGTGGAGGCCTCAGGGAGCTTTTACTCCTGGTGGAAGGTGAAGCAGGAGCACACATGTCACATGGCCAGAGTAAGAGCAAGAGAGAGAGAGATGGTGGGAGAGGGGAAGGTGCCACACAATTAAACAGCCGGATCTCATGAGGACTCAGTCTCTATTGTGAGGGCAGCACCAGGCCATGAGGGATCTTCCCCCAGGTCCCAAACTTCTCCCACCAGTCCCCACCTCCAACACCAACATATTTCATCATGAGATCTGGAGGGGCCATCCAAACTATATCATCCTCCAACCAGTCATACTAAACTTTCAAATTCTGGAACTTGTCATGCCTTCTTTCTTTATTATAACTCCCTGTATTATTCCATTCATAGTCCATGCTTGGCCTTTTTCACATCCCTTTTGCTCTATTCATTTCCACTCATTATGCTGATCTCAGTTTAAATTAACTTTGCCAAGGAAGCCTATTTTAGCAATCTCGAGTTGTGTGCCTACCCAACGATGTTGGGTTGCCTGACTACTCAACCTCTTGTCTATGTTAAGACTTTCTCCATCAGACAGTATCCCCCAAACACTTGTATTTCTCCCATCCCAGCACTTATTCCATTGTTTAGAAATGCCTATTTAATTGTATCTCTCATTACACTGTAAACTCCACAAAAGCAGGAACTATGTTGGAATTTTTGGCAGTGAATCCCTTATACCTAGAAGAATGTTCAGTTCTAATTTGTACTTCCTGTTCACTCTGCTGTTGAGTATCTTTTCATGTGCTTATTAGCTGTTCGTGCATCTTGTCTTGTGAAGTGCCTGTTCAAATTTTTTGTGCACTTTTAATTGAGGTGTTTGTCTTCTAATTGTTGAGTTTTAATATCTATCTATCTGTTTATCTATCTATTATCTATCTATCTATGTATCATCTATCTATCTGATATGAACCCTTCATCTCCTATGTGTATTGCAAATTTTTTCCAGTCTGTGGCTGGGCCTTATCATTTTCTTAATAGTCTCTTTCAAAAAGGATTTTAAAAATTTGATAAACTCTCATTTGTTAATATTTTTCTTTCATGATTTTTGCTTTTTGTGTCCTAGGAATTCTTTGCCTAACCCAAATCATGAAGATTTTATCCTTTGTTTTCTTATAGGTTCATCTTTTCTGTTTAGGTAAATTATCCATTTCATATTAATTTTTCATTTTTCTTTTCATACAGATTCCAGTTTTTTCAGCAACACATGTCAAAAGACTATTTCTCATTGAATTATTTTGTTATTGCTATAAAAAATCAGTTAAAGTAAAAATCAATCAAATGTGGATCTATTTCTGGACTGTAGGTTACAGAAGTGACCAGAGCTCATGAGGAGATCACCTAGGTGAGAAATTCAGCTAATATATAAAGAAAGAGACTCATTAGGAAAGAATAGTAGACTTCAGCAGAAATTGAAAAGAGACATGGAAGGGTACTGCTTTATGATCTTGCAACTAGCCATCTTTTCTTTCCTTTACTCTTCTTGCCTACCTAGAGTAAATCACCTACTATGTAAGACAATAATTTTTTTTTCTGGGACTTAATAGATAACTTCCAGGAAGACATGACTAGATTATTTAGAACATGCAATCTATGTAATAAAATAAAAGAGTGTGGTTCCTATGTTACATTTTCTTTGGACAACAGGTAAAAGTTGAGACAGGTGCATATTATGATTTTTGCTTTCACAGTCTGTTTCTTGGCCCTGCTGAAGTCTCCAATTAGATGCATATAGCTATCATTACATTAGAAAATTTTCATTCAAGCACTCTAGATAAGTATACATGAAACTGTCATAAGAAAAAGCATAATCAGCATAATTCACATTCATGGTAACTCCTAAAGCTGAGAGTGAATGCATATCAAGAATAATAATACAGGACTAATTGATTTACATGGATAAAAGGATAAAATGGATCCATATTTACACCTACATTGGTTTCACGTCATATGCTATTTGAATTCACAGCTCACTTTAAAATGTCTTTGAAAGGTGCTATTTGTTCAATGAATACATTTAAAAATAGTACTAGAGCCTTGTCTGAACCCTGTAGCCCCCTAGCAGATTCCAGACAAGATAGGAGAATTCTCAGCATTTTACTATGCTATGAAAGTTCTCATTTCATTTGTCAAAAATAAGCCCTATATTTTCAAACAAATATTGCTCTTCTACAAGACACTGCTGTCATGGGATCCTCATGTAGTGTTAGATAAAAGCGTCTTTATGTCTTGGCACTGTCTTCTGTATTAACCATTTCTATAAGGCATTGCTAATAGCAGTTCAAAATGAACTTCCTGAAATCCAGCATGTACTGTGCCATCCTGAGAGTCTAAGTCACCCTATAGGTACATTTGAACACTACTTGTGCATATAATGCAATGACAATTTTAATATCTGAATCATTGTGTCCTTATACGTCTGCTTCTGTATTACATGTAACATTGTCTGTTTGCATCACTTTTGTGGCCATTACCTTGTTCCGAGTCATCTTGTGGTTATTTGGAAGTTTTGTTTTTTTAAAAAAATTCTTCAGTAAACTGCATAAGTATGAATACTGCATTCTACTCATCTCTGTATTCTCCAAAGCTTTAATGAAGTACCATTAATTTGATTATATTTAATGTATATTTGTTGAGATGATATTTTTGCCTAGCTATCAATAAAGACCAGGACTAATTCCTTAGATATATACAAATCATATTATCAACCTTTCATTCTAGTTACGTTGCCAGGAACACAATTAAGCTCATGAACTATCCAATTCTCAGTAATGAGAAGACAGGTTTGACAGTGTGGGATGATTAAAATGCTTAATGTTCAATTAGCCTTCTTGGATTAAGTCTAGTAAAGGAAAAGGTAGGTAATTTAAAGTTGTATTATGGAGAATATTATTTTACAAAAATCTTAAGAGGGCAATTTGAAAAAGACTGATTGCTCTAAACTTAAAATACCCAAGGCATCATTTTGAAACTACAAAGACCAGATAAAAGGGTTATAAATATACTGAAAGGGAATGGTACAGACAAGAAAACTGAAAAATGCAACAAAACTCGATATGAAGAATTTATTTAATCTAGCAGAAATAGGAAAAGGTGGACAATATAAATGACTCCTAAATCTACAGTGACAACCATTATCATAAATTACCAACATGAGAAATGCTATAATACTAAATGTAATTTTCTTGAGTCATTACATTTCAAATACATATCGCATAGCAAGTATATAAAAATATGGATGTATAAAATGTGAATGAATTTTTTGCACTGAGAAGCAAAGGAACTTACACCTTTTTGTGAGGTATTATGAGAATGAAATCATGATTGGCAGTAGTAGAGCTGGGGGCTGGTGCGGGGAGGTTGTCAAGGAGAGAAGGAGTGTATGTGTGTGTGTGTGTGTATACCTACTGTTAATTGAATGCACTTCCAGAACTTGGGGACCAGTTCTGAATATGAACTAGGTGAAATCTGCCATCATCAGAAATAACCTTTTTAAGATATGGCTTCTGAATATGTTGCTGCCAAGACAAGGGTAAACATTTTAGTGTATTTTTTTTTCAGAGCTTCAGTGTGAAACCTGGCCTTTGTGCATAAAAGTTGCATCCTATTTCACAGAACGTGTACTTTGAAAGGGACCTAATTGGTCATTGAGTTCGACTAGATACATAAACACATGAATTAGTGAAAAGTGGGGTGATCTATCTGCAAATACTTAACACAATTTCATTCATCCTAAAAATCCACACTCTAATTTTAGACTCTTCTAAATGCTCTCCTGAGATAAAATCTGAAATCTTATTCATTGGCTCTATTATGTCGAATAGAATCATAGAGTTTAAAACTAATTTTGCACCTGCATTAATGCCTTTTAAGTATTTGAATTTTGTTCTCTCTAAAACATTCTATTAATCTGGCTAAGTGTTTCCAACTCCTGGTGTGATATAATTTCTAGTTTCCACATGATCCTGGTTGCTCTCAACCTGTTTCCTCTTTTTTGAAAGAATTCTCAATTGTCTGTTTCTTTATATTGTGGTGACTTCTACTGCAATAGAAAAATGGGCAAAGTATAGGAAGAGCTTATTCGTGTAAGAAGAGATGTTAGTTTCCTATAAATATGCAAAATTTTAAATTTCCATAGTAATCAATTAAATGCTAATTAAAAGAAGATAACCTTGTTTTTCATACATGAAGTCGGCAAGGTTGAAGAACCCCATCATTTTTGGCAAGGGTTCAGGGAAGCAGGCACTACTGTATGCTGATGCAATAAAAGAAAAAAATAATCAGAGAAATGTTCAAAAATTCATTAACAAAACTGTTTAGCATATAAGAAAAGTGACTGGGAGAAATCATTAAATAGCTTAGGGCACAATGTAGCTACTGAATATTAGGATAATTTAATGACTGAGAAAATGCTTGTCATTCCTTATTAAGAAGACACAGCAGGCTATAAAACAACATTATATATGTATTTTTATCAATAATATCTATAGAAAAACACCGAATGAACCCTGGGAAGTGCAATAATAGGTATCATACCTTTCCGTCTTCAATGTTTCTGACAATGAAAATATATTATCTGTCCAATCAGACATTGAATAAAAAGTTTTGCTGGGTGCGGTGGCTCACGCCTGTAATCCCAACATTTTGGGAGGGTGAGGTGGATGGATCACTTGAGGACAAGAGTTCAAGAGCAGTCTGGCCAACATGGCAAAACCCCATTTCTACAAAAAATACAAAACTTAGCCGGGCATGGTGGGGTACACCTGTAATTCCAGCTAGACGGGAGGCTGAGGCAGGAGAATCACTTGAACCCAGGAGGCAGAGGTTGCAGTGAGCTGAGATTGTGCCACTGCACTCCAGCCTGGGCCACAGAATGAGACTTCATCTCAAAAACAAAAACAAAAACAAAAAACAAGGTTTAAAAACACTTCCAGAAGTTTTCTGATCAGTCCTGAACCTTGCTGTTTTGTTCTTAGACTCTTTGTGTATGTATCAGGGTCATAGTGACCTTTTCATTGCTATATCTTCTATTACAGTGTCCTATGACCTCCAAATATTTTCTGTGACTACTGTTATTAAGTCATGCTCCTGTATTTTCTGAAGCTAAAAGCCTTTTTGTTTGGCTTTACATTAGTTCCTATCAAATTTCATTTCGTTTTATTGAGTCCATATGTTGTGCTGTTGAAAGTTTGAATTTTTTTCTGTTGTTCCTTATTGAACGGCCAGGCACAGTTCTGCGTATTTCACTGATACATTTGCCTGATATTGTTGTCCTCATCCAACATGAATGCCCTTTTATCCATCAAAGATTGTGGAGTATTTCCCCCCACCCCCTTTTTTAATTTTTTTTACTAGGAAGGAAACTCATCATAACCAGCATCACCAAAAGATGTGTTGTCCAAACCATTTTAATTTGCAGGAAAACACGACTGACTAAGGAAGACCATTCCAAGTAAATCTGATTGTATATGTTGTACTTCTAGAGAAATTTAGACATTTGTAGGAAAATTATTTTGAAAGATTATATAGATATTTAAGCAATTTTATAATCACAGAAAATGGCATATTTGAAAAGTGTTATCAAATATAGAGCAAGAACTCTCAACAATGCATGGTGTAAGGTGGCTGGTATACACTGTATGATCATATTAGTCAAGACTTTTGCCCATGGACTTATGGATAGTGAGAGCCACCACTCTGATTAAACTAAACAATTTATCCCTGTAAAGCACCACAGAATATTCTTATCATCAATTAAAACTCTTAGAAAGAGATTCAAACCTATGTCATTTACCAACTAGACACTAAAGTTTCTTGTCCTTAAAAGAAATTTCACATTATTCTGAAAGAAGGTAAACATTGGCAGATTCTCTTCTCTAATTATATTGCTTTTAGAGTCCCAGCTAATCTTTCTCAATGGACAAACTAAGAAAATTTATATGCTAACATGCGAAGTACTTTCCCCAAGATAGCAAATAGTTTCGTATTAGGTGAAAAAAAACCTCTAGGATGCAAAATTCTATTAGTGTTAAGGGAAAAGGATTCCTAGATAGCTTAAAGAAAATGAAGTCAAAGAGTAGAAAGTCTCGGGAAATAAAGAAGAGTGAGGGAGAGAATGCATATAAGGTCCTCTCTTTATAGAAATATGCCCTGTGATGTTGTGGTGTGTCTAGTCTTTTTAAGGCATATTAGTACTTTTATTAAGTTCATATGCCAATGTTAAATAAAAAAGATGGATGAGAGAAATTCCTAAATTTAAGATTCAAGAAATAGCAATTATATTTTATGCAGTAAAAATATCACAGTACTGCATAGACCTGAATACCAAAGGAGAGCTGAAAAAAAAAAGGCTAATCTCTGTGACATCTTGAAAGGGAAATAGGCACAAAAACAAGGGGTTGATCAGAGGTGAGGGCACATCTATCCTACTTTAACCACAGATCATTAAGACATTAAAAGTCACGTTACTTCTATTGTGGGTAGAGTTCAGTCACTTAGAAGTGTTTCTTGTGTGCCAGTTTCTCTCTTGCTTCCTTGGGCAAAAGAAACCATATTCTCTCTTGGTATAATATGACCTAGAGCAATATATTGTTCCTTAGTTTATTCTGGTTCTGATGTGGGCACTGATATCCATACACAAAAATTTTTTTCTGAAAGTTTCTAGTGCTTGAACAAGGATTATCAAAACAAACAACTCACCCATAGAGTTGCACAAAACTCAGTGTTTTCTTTTTCAGCTATTATGTCATCATGACTAAGAATATCAGGGCAGAAAGAGCTACATGTTCATCAAATTCTTTTCCTACACATTTAGACAGCATTGCCCATACCAAGGCACGCGAGTGAGGCTGGCCAATAGAATGTGGGTGGAGTGATATACATCACTTCCAGGCTTGCCCATAAAACCTTCCAGCACAAGATCCTTTTTGCTCTTTCCCTTTTAGCAGGCTGAATAGAGAGGACTCAAAAGACCTCGAGGAGGGCAAAGCCACATGATGGAAGGTGTCTTTGTATCTGAGTCACCCTTGGAAACAAGCTGGTTGGAGAGGAGCATCTATGTAGAATTTATGTTTGAGGGAGAAACAAATCTTATTCTCTTAAGCTACTGAAATTTGGGGGGTTATTGGTTACATTTATTTGCCTTCCCCAAATAGGTATGGACTCTGGGCCAAACTGCCTTGGTTCCAATCTCATTTCATCAAAAGCTGTGTGACCATGGGTAAGCTATTTAATCTCTCTAGTGCTTCAATTTCCTTATATATGAGATGGTGATAGTAACATTATGTACCTCATAAAGTATTGGGGGAACTGAATGAGATACACAGCCCTTTAATAAGCCTGGCATATAAGTAGAAGTTATTATTTCCAAAGATGACTCTCATTTTGAGATCATTTCCAAATATGGATCTCTTATAGAGTTGGATAGATAACTATAAGCTGATTTGTTAAAAGAAAAATTATCCAAATTTGACATTCAACTGCAAGAGTGTTGAGTTTTGCAGAAAGAAAATAAGAGGAGAGAGGAAAGTAAGGAATAAGGAAGGAAAGGAGGAAAGAAGGAAGACTTCTTTGTTCTATGCAGCTTATGTGCTAACCCAACTTTGTTAATATGTCTGACACAGCAAAAAAAGAAATATATGTCAGCATCAGATAGTTAATATGGACAAAACAAATTCCAGAGGCAGACCAACATTTTCTCTTGTTATTGTTTATAGTAGTATTCTGGATATGTTTCTGACTTGGATATCAAGTATATTAAAAATCCCATACCGCCTTTTCCCTCTGGCTTTATTAACATATCCTTGCTTGTCCTGTTGTAAAACAAACTGAAATATGCCAATAGCTCTTTGCCATTTTGTAAGCTTTATTCTAAGACACAATGCTTATAAATAAAGCACCATAATGCCATAAAAACTCTCAACAAATGTACAACTGTGCATTTACACTGTCTTCTAAAAATAGATGAAGATTATGGGTTTTAAAATGAATGAGAAACTACAGAAAAAAAATCATGGGAACTCAGGAAAATAAGTGAAGCAAAAAATGTACCATATGTAACAGAAATGGGTAGTTACTCAGTAACAGTGACAACAAAGCTAAACACAAGGAAATTAGTACTTTGTAGATTAGGTAACAAAAAGCTATAAAATTGCCTCGTTTTGATCTTTTTGAAGTTTCTTAGAAATAGCTCTCACTTCATAGGCAAATATGTGAACTTGGTAGTTGACTGTTTATTCATCAAGATGTTCTTCACCTTTATGGAAGGAAGTGAGCTTCTATTTTTCTGAAGTCTTCAAGGCGTGAACAAAAAGAGATGTATCTGTGGAGAAAGAAGAGGTTTTCTACTCACAAAAAAAGTGCCTATTCTGAAAAGAAACAAACAAGTAGTTAACTGAAAAAAAAAAGAAAAAAACTAAATGAGATTTTCTGCACTGTTACAATGCCCAAGGACAGTTCTGATTCGATGCCTTAGCAATTTACATGGAATTTTACTCTGGTGTTTTCTCTACAGTTCAGCAAAAACAAGCAACAGAACAATATACTATTTCTGAGCCACAAGAACCATTTTCAGAGGCCAGTGTATGTAGTTTTAAAATTCTTCACTTCTAACAGTATCATATAAATGGACTGTAGAGAAAAAAAAATCCTTTTAAATCTTTTATGCAGACTAAGTCTTGCGGGACATGTGGGGCTTTCATTCACCTTCTAGAAGGGTATCTGGGCTCAAAGATCACATGTAGTGCAGGGATGAGCATGAACCCAAAGGGTGGTGTTAGTGCTGATGGATAATTTCACTAACTTGGGCAGCACAGTTGGTTTGAGTATGAGGACATTTTAGCTCTGGGGAAATGTCAACAACAGGGCCTGCCAGTTTCACGAGGCAACCTCCAACACTCAGCAGCTCTTGGTGTATCAATGGCTTGCTCATCCTCAATCACAAAGAGAAACTAAGAAACTCACCTTTAAGTTCTTTAAACAAGTCCTAGAATTTTGTGATAACAGAACATAGCCTAGCCTTACCAATAGCAACAAACAGAGAGAAGAAAGTGTAGACAATCAATGGGATATGTTCCTTCAATTATGAAAATATTTCTCCACTTCAGCGTGGGGATTTGTTTCATCCTGAGCAGAATTAGCACAATTTGGAGCCTTTGGATTCCATGAATAGACTCTTTAGTAAATCAGTTAGGCATTCTTTTTCCAGCTACTCTTCTGTCTAAAAAGTGTAGTGGAAAAAGCACTAGAGAAGAAAACATGAGACAAGAATTTGAGTCTCAGTACTACCATTAGTCCAGTTTATAACTACAGGCAAGTCACTTCACCTCTGTCTGTTTCCTCAGCTCCAAGGTGTAGGAGTTGAATTGGCTGGTCTTTAAAATCTCTTTCAGCTCTAAAAGCCTGAACTACTTACAAAGGCTAGCACTGGCTCCTTCAGTCACTAATCTATGTACACTATTGAACTGATGAGGTCTTGTCTTTTAAATATGCTGTTTTAAGAAAAAAGCATTTTTTCTCTCTTGGCCCTCAGACTGTAAATCCTTTGTTGTGCTAAGACATGCAAACAACTGACACTGAATAACATAATTTATTATTTGCATTTGACATGTCACATTAAAGGCTAGATGGGCACATTGTTTGTTTTTTTTTTTTAATCAGTCATCTGATTATATTTTCTTGCTTATTGAAATTAAACCGAGCTCATAATTAACATCCAATTAACACTACCAGGTGAAGTACTTTAGTGTTGTCTCTTCTCTAAGTAACAGTGATTTTCTTCTGATGGCCTTCTACTTCTTGGAAGGTCAGCAGGTCCCCAATTCAGACTCTTGTTCCTACCTCAGCTGATTCATACCAAATCCTCCAAGAGCAATCTCCTTGTATAATTTTCCTTTTTCACAGTGGTCACAGTTCTGTAGCTATATAATAAAAATCATGCAAATCTGGATTTTGCTTATGCTAAAGACTGGCTTATTTGAATAGGAGGACCAATGTTCATTTACTTCAGTGTGAATGAAGCTTGATGCAATGTTTTTCAATGTGACTTTAGCTAAGCCTGCAATCGGCAGAACCTACAATACAGATTGCTATACTTACAAGTCTGATTTGTGACAACTGTGGCATCTGATTGTGTTTTCTAGATTTAGCAGCTTCTCTAGCTTTATTCTTCTGGCCAGCTTTTGAATATGATTTTACGTACTCTTAGCAATCAGTCCATTTAATTTGGATTTTTGCTTTTTTCATCAGGATTCAAAATGTAACACAACGAATTTCAGATGAAGTCTAAAATAGGGCTTTCTGTGATTCACATGCACCAGTGAAGAATAGAGGATTATATATATGCCTTTATATATAGTTATAAGTATATAGATGTATATATATGTGCGTTCACACAAACACAAATAGACTCTATGTGCATATATACAAACATTCCTCCAAATTCCAATTGCCTTTTCTTTGATAGGTTTGATAGCAATGTAAAATCATATACTCTAAAAGGTTTCTTATTCACATTATCATCATAATAATGTAAATCATTGCTACTTCTCACTTGGTTAAATTGGAAAAGATTCAAACACTCATTTTAAAACTCTTTAAATTACCTTGCTTTTTCATAGAACTTTGCATAACAGAAAATAATATTTAGTCTATTATTTTTATCTTGAATGTTTTCATGCCAATTTCAGAAAAATTGTGACCCTTTTTTATAGTTCATTTTCCAAGAACCATGGATAGTACTGAAATATTTTTATTTTTCACAGATATTAATTAATTTCTGGGATAAATACACATCAGTGATAAGTAAGTTCAGTAAAATTTTTCAATGTTTAAATGTTGGATAGAATATCCTTCATTTGACCAGAATCTGTGGGAATTGATCAGAAATGTGCATGGCAAAATAGTCTCCTTGAATTGCTCCCTTACCAAGCTCTTCTCTATCAGCAAATCATAGATGAAAAATTTATTCTCAACATGGGAGAAATTAGACTTTGCATTTTCACTAGAATTAGAAAGATGGAACAAAGAAAAACAGGAAATAAAAGCAGAGAAAAATAAGTTGTGAGATTCTATCAAAATGCTGATTATACTGGAAATTATTCAATTGAGTCTCCAAATTGAGAAAAACTTGTTTTTTTTTTTTTGTTTCCTGTTTGTAGAAAGAAAAAGACAAAGAAAACAACAATAAAAAGTGTAGAGTAGCAGTTTAGTTGCAAAAAGAAAGGAAAGAAAGAGGAGACGAGAGGAGAGGAGAGGAGAGGAAAGAAAGCCCTTTCCCACCCCTCCTAAGAAAACACTGGAGTCTACATATTCCACACACACCTCCTGCTATAGAGTGAGGGATACAATATACTGCAGAAGTCTTCATCAGAGAAAGCTACAACGAGGCAGGAGAGCAAGCAAGTTTTCAAATGTTTCTCATCAGTAGGGGCTAGAACAAATAAGAGTTGGCCCTTCATTTATTAGAAAACTAAATAAATTATGTTCATGTCCCAAGGCATTCTGATTAATCAAGGATTTCTTTTTATTTTAAAGTGAAACATCAGGGGAAAAAACAGTCTGTATGGCAATTTTAACATTTGTCTCTGTTTATTTTTCTTTGAGTGGGCATTTCTATGTATCATTAGCTCAAAAAAACTTAACATTCATAGAATTAAAAATTGCATAAGGGAACAACAAAAGAATAACAACTCCTTCCAACGATAGAGCTGGGGCTTAGTAATGTTTATGGGTGTGAATATTGAGGTATCAAAATTGCAGAAGAGAGCAGGCAAAAGGCCTTTATCCAAGATGGCACATTTTAATGATAGCTCACCATAATACTTAGCACTAGTAAAGACCTACAAGTGCTTCTGAAGTGAAATGTATCATTACTTCCAGTTTCCAAAACATTCTATAACTTGAGCCTGGCTTTTGTCTTTTGAATCATTCTGCAAGGATGTTTTTGAATTCTCAGCTACTCTTGCAGCAAATCATCCTTTACTATTTAATGAGCAACGAGTATATGAAAAATAGAATTGTCTCAACCCTAGGACAGGAAACTATATTTCTCTGCTTTCATTTCCTCCTGTTGTCCCTGCTTTTTCATCTTTTCCTCACCTAAATAGAACCACATGTGTATATATACGTATATAGAAAAACTTCTCAAAACTACTTATTTTCACAGGGGTCCTAGCATATGGCCAAGACCATCCTTTGTGATACTTTTTGTGTAATCCTGATATAATGTATTTGGCACAGAGATCAACTGGTTACTAGTTTACATAAATTCTATTCTATACAAATATTAGCAAGTAGAGCAATCTGGAATATAACAGAACAATGACCAAATTACAGATCATCTGCTAAAGAGAGCAGAATACACAGACAATAGCCCAATGGGGTGTTCAAGGGCATCACGTGGTATAACAGATGTTAAAGGACTCTAAATGACAAAGCACTTTGGACATTAAGATCATTATTATTGTTGTTATTGTGGCATAACAACTGATACACTATGGGAAAAATAAATCCCTAGAAGGCAAAAAGCTCTGGTCATGTTTAATATAAGGAATCATTTCCTCTCCATGTGTAACAGCTGGCACTTGGCGATGAGAATGTAATGTTTGGAGAAACACAGCTTGGGCCTATAAAATAGAAATTTGAATATACAAATATATATTATGAAGTATGATAGGATACAAATTGATGTAAAAATATGCTTTGCTGTCTCTATTTCATGATTTTAAAAATCATATAGTTTTGTGTTGTTGGATGTTGAAGCAGAGTTAGCAAACCCTTTGGTTATTTTTTAGGAATGTTTTCACAGTATATGTTATTACAGTGTTGAAGTTGGTATCTTACATGTTAAGTAGCCTTCTGAAATATTTAGCACTCAACCAAAAATAACTAAACATTAATATAGATCATTCTAATCACATGTTCAGTTATACTGTTGGTAGTAAGAATGGATGGTAAGAGTGGAAATTCATCAAGATTTGCTACTTGGCCCATTTTGATTTATGTGTTTGAGATAGTCAAGTAATCCTGAAGTGTAGGATGTCCATGAAATCTTCATTGTTAATTAGGCAATGGCCTGAGGCTTTAGCTGTAGGAAATACTGTAGAAAGATGGTATATTAGGAAGAGATATTTTCCCATCCTTAGGCTAACTAGTAAGATACTTGCACCCTGATAGCAGTTCTTGGGTCAGTGTTTGACAATCAATCATTCTTCAAGATGGCGGAACTGCTGAGATTCAACAAGCCATTGAGTCAATCACCTTGCCTCATGAAGCCAAACTCTTTTGGCTTTTGGAAGTTACTCACTGTTGAACAATTCTAGGCAGCTATCTTGAAAGATAATCTTCCCATTTCTTAGGTCACAGTTGTCATGTCACTGGCCTTCATCTCAATTCCAGTTAAATTATAAAGTGCGGTATGTAGTGTTGAACCTCCAGAAAGAACATCATGAGCACAACCATCCTCCATGAAATGCCAAGTTTAAATTACTAGCAGAGTCACCATCCACATCTGAGAGTGTACAGGAACTTGATAATCATTGTTGTTGTCTTTATCATTACCATCATCTCCATTAGCATCATCAGCATCACAGTTGCAGTATGGGGATCACATTAAGTGATGCGGCAAGATTAGGAAAACCATTATCAAGACAATGTCCAGTTTGGATGTGTAAATATTATCCTGTGCTTCTTGGCCCATTTAGCAAACACTTTCTTTTCAGTGATAAACCTATGACCCCCATATGGGGCATGTTCATGAAGAAAATATTCATCACACTCATCTCTTCCTTGTTCATAATAATGGTAGGGGACTTTTCTATACCCTTCTGTCCTAGAAAAGAAAAAGAAAGAAAAAGAGAGAAAGACTGAGATGAAGAATGGAGCACTCATTTACAAGAATCCATTATGTGCCCAGTAAATGCATTTACTCACAAACCCATACATGATTCTTGTCCATGAACTCAGTTAAAAGCCATTATATGTATGAAAGCTTTTAGGAAGATGTACCAAGTTTTTAGTGGTTTAATAGATCAAATAAAATTTATATATCATGCCAATTACATTCAAACATATGGCTATCTTTTGAAAAAGGAAATGGTGTATAATTGAAGAAACTTTAGATAGCCTCTTGCAGAACTTGAAGAAACTGTGATTTTTCACAGTAAGATATTGGCTCATCTGAGCTCCATTATGCTTATAGTTAGGGAAGAAATATTTGTTCATGAAGACTGTGGCTGAGAGTTACCATTTTGACATTATGATTAAAACAGTCTGTGAATTATATTGTGCCAATTGTTGGTAGGGAAATAGATTCCATTATCCTGATGAAGCATGGAGGGTTTGTTTTATTATCTAATTAGAAACTATCCCACCAGCGAGGATATACTGTGGGTAAACACACTCATTTTAAATAAGGATCTGGCAGATTACTCACTTACTAGTGAAGTATAATTTCCAGGAATTCTTGTTAAGCTGTCAGTTTCTCTGAGGCTGCAGGACATTTTGTCCTTCATGATCAAATCTAACTAACCATTGAGTAGATAGCTATCCATCAAGCCATCAGAGCAGCAGAAATGACAAACTTGCTTTTGCAAATTACACAACCACTAAACTTCTTCTGTATTTTCAAGCCAAAAGTCCCTGCTATGCCACTGATTAAGGGAAAAGTGTTCCTCCTGACATTTGACATTAGACTGGTAAATATTTTTCTTTTTCTCACCCCTAGAAGTCACAACTTGATGCACTGACAATAAAATGTCATGTCAGCAAAGAACACTGGGAAATAATTGTTGCTTTATCTGTTTCTCAGATTTATGGTATTAAAATGAATTGTGATATTTTGACAAGATCTCCAAATTGGAGCTGCATAAAAATAATTTCTTGTGATCTTACTTGCAGTAGGTGTCATTTATCATCCCGTAGACGTGAATGCCATAACAGGCGTCCATGGCCAGAATGAAGGTAAACCACCCTGTGCTGAGATATGAGCCAGACTGGACTCTGAGGGAAATGAAAACAAACAATAACAAACAGAACAAAACACAGAACACACACACAGAACAATAAGGTGTGTGAGAAACGAGCAACATTTCATCAAAAACATAGCACTTGTTATCAGGAAAAAGCATTGAGAAATTTGACAATATGCAAAGATGCACACTTATTTTGAATTATCTCTGAATAATTTATAGGAATGCTCTTGCTCTTACTACCTTAAGCCTCAAAGCTACGTTGTGTGGAAGAGAAGCCATATAGCAAATATCTGAAGTCAAATAATCCTCTCCCTTCAGGTGAAAAATAATTTATTTAATTTTCCATAAGACACAAATTAGTCCTGTCTATCAGAGGAAAGATTCTCTTAAAGTTGCTTGGAGCCCGGATGGGAACTGAATGATAATAGTGCTATCTTGCTTAACTGGACATATTGCTACTTTCTTGAAGGCTGCTTGGGTTTCTAAGTGTAACTTACATGCAGTGTATGTGAATAACTTGAAATGAAAGCATCTGAAAAGATTTCTTAACTGCTTTCCAGGCATTATAAGACAAGACTTTTCCTTTTTAAGACCTATGTTACCAATTTCTTCATTGTATTTCCATTGAACAAGCTACATGGTAATCACTGTTATGGAGGCTGGGGATACAATAACGATCAAAACAACCAAAACTTCTGTCTTTGTGAAGGCCAGTGGGTTGGATTTGGAGGTAGCTATATTATAAAGTTTGGCTAGGAAAGCCTTCTTTGATCATGGGAACAAAGATCTGAAAAAGACAGAGGGGAGGGTCAAGGAGGAAGAAGCCACTTGGACCACATGAGGAAAAGGTATTTCAGGAAGAGGGAAGGGCAAGGACAAAATCACAAATATGGAAGTATGGTTGGCATGTTCAAAGAAGAGCTGGGAAATGCAGGAACTGAGGGGGAAGGCGGTGATGTACTTAGATGAAGTGCTGATTGGGCATCTGCCAAGTTCCAAATGGTTCAAAGGAATGTTAAATGAAAAGCTGGATCTCCATATTTGTCTTTAGCCAGTGTGACTCAATCCATTCAAAACAGATGACTGTCCATCTCCTTAAAACTCTCCACAGGGGCATTTGGAGCACCCCAATTTGTTTGACAGCTGTGTAGCAACACCTCTGAAAAAGATTAAATGGTCTATCTTCCATATAGACTTCTTGGCCTACAGGAGCACAGCCAGTTCAAACTGACACTTAGATACTGATAACTGCTCTCTGGATACAGCCCTCCAGCCAGTACTTGCTCCCTACTGATGCTCAATATTGTTGATGCACATCCCAGTACCAAGCCATCAGTGTGCTATAATTAGGAGCCTTGAATCCTTTGCTGCTGCTGCTGCTGCTGCTTCTTTTTAACAGGCACTACTTAGTGTCAAATTACTTACAATGTGCCAGCGTTTCAGGAAAAACACAAACTCACAGTAGGGGTTGATGATTGGATATTTTAGCCTTTACTTGCATTGACTTTGGGTGACTTACAAGGATACACAAACTCAGCCCATATACATCCTCTCTGCATACTTGTCACCGAGTCTGAAATGTTACTACCTAAGTAGCCATTCCTTCGCATCTTCTGGTGTATGGAAAATATCCCAGAAACCAGATCACAGTGAGTTACATGCACTTTCCTCTGTGACAGTAGCAGCAACATGGGGCAGCAATAGATGCAAAATGAATGGGAAGACGTATCTCAGGGAAGCGAGCTACAGTAACGAACAACTTTGCCTTTTAGACAACTTAACCTGCAGTCAATCCTGCATTCTGGGGTTTGAGGAGGAGCAGCAATGATGGGAATTGCTTAAAGCACCATCTGCTTAAAAAGCCCTTATTTGAAAATGAGAAGAGATCAGAAGAGGCAAGAGTCTTGACAAAATGCTCCCAAATTGAATCTAAATATTTTGTCTATGTACTGAATTTGTCTGGTTATTATTCCTATGGAATTGTGTATTCTTTTTTTTCTCTTGTTTCTCATACTATTTTTTCTACCTTTCACTCCCTATCTTGTCTATTCTTCATTATCAGGCTGACCAAGCACTCATAGAGATCACTAGAAGTTATGGCATTTGTTTGTTTCTACATGATGAGGAAAAAATCAGGTCTCATGTATTTACTCATTTATTCACTTTTTCAACCAACATTTATTGGGATCCTATTATGTGCCACTGACTGTGCTAGGAAGCTGGTGATGAATATTTTCTTAAGAGTACATGGTCTAGTGAGGGAGGCACACATGTTAAAACAATTGATCACAATACAGTGCAACAAAGCACAGCCGTGTGTTTCAGAGTCAACACAGAGTGCAGTTAGAATTGGAGTGAGGATATCTGGTTTCATATTGCAGCTCTGCTGCTACTCGAACATGAGGCTTTGGCCACTTATTTAGCCTCTCTGGGTCTTATTTTCTTTGTGTCTAAAATGAGATGGTTGAACTATGATTCTGTGATCATCACCCTCAACAGTCTGTAATTAAGTTTTAACCACTGTGCGGTACCATGCTCTATGCATATTGGATGTTGTAATGAGCAAACATGTGAATAGGTCAGATCACATTTCATGCTCCCTTGTGTGATGGGCATGACACTAAATGTATGGGGTATACATAAAAATATAAGCTGGGTATAAAGTTTTTACCTTGCAATGGTAGTGACAATAGTCACAAAACTTTTGTGGGGAGAACTCCATGATTCCCTCCTTTACACTGCCACTCATGGAAGGTGTTGCAACGGCTGATGAAGGCCAAGGCCATAACTGAACCATAATGCTAAGGGTAAAGGTGAATTTGAGTGAGAAAAAAATAATCATAATTAGGAAAAATCATCCTCCCTTTGATGTGGTCCCTTCATAGAGGTGCTAATTATCAAAGACAAAAATAATATGATATCCCCAGGAAAAAGAGGAAGATCCTCTTTGTGACATATGGACACTTATTCTGCGAAACAAGCAAGCTCTCCTGACTCATTCTGGTCTAGCCCACACAGTCGTTTCTGAAGGTTCAACAGTAAGCTTCCAGAACACAGCCGTCAAAGAATAAAGAAGATACAATGGTCATTAGTGGCTTCTCTATATATCTATGTTCTCTTTAGCACAGGAAAAGAAGATCAAGAATTTCAGGGTTTGGCATCTGGTCAAGGATCTTGCCATCTTACCACCTAATAAGGAAACTTTACCACATTTCTGATACTTGATTCCTTTAGGACCTAACCTGATTTGTTTTATTTCTGTGTAGACATGCCATGCTAATTAGCTCAATAGCTCTTTAAACAAGATGTATTGCATTTGATTCAGATGGGGGAGGCTCATACTGCCCAAGTGCCCTGTCCTACAAACAGCACTTAATTAGACAGTTGCAGTTCCTTTCCCTGATGCCTCTGATATATTTGGGATGTTAAATGGCATGGGGTTTCCTACCCACAGTACAAGCTAGGGCTAGCAAAGTAGTTCTTTTCTCTAACTATTTGGAGCTAATGTCCGTACAATGATGCTTGCAGTGGAATAATGACAACTTCTGGATGAATCCAGGAATTCTTCCAAATAAATGCCTAGTAATCTGGGTCCCTAGAGGAACTCACTGGCCTGATGGCACTGGCTCCGGAATGTCTTGTAGCTGTACCATTTCCAAACTCTATCGGGTTGCTGTGTGAGCATACTGGAAATGAGAAATTATAAATTATACACAACCGGACCTTTAAGTTTCAATGAAAACTACAACAAAAAGACTTTACCTGATGTATGTGAAATTGTTTATGATTTCCAGCTTGGAAAGACTTAGTGATAACTATCAAATGCCTTAAAGTGATAACTATCAAATGCCTTAAAAATTCTTAAAGGGTATGCTCTGGGGCCAAATACTGTCTCATAATTTGTCACTCATGCACGCAGCACTAACTACGTATCAGCTGGCCATCAACCATAGCATTTTTTTTTACCTTCCACATTTGGGGATCAATAAAAACAATTATTCTCATCCACAAATAAACAATCAAGATTCCCACAGGGATGATAAGAGAATTTAAGCCCCTAATTCTGTGCAATAGGAAAGCTTAAATTAATGCAGCAGAATAATGAGCCATGCAGGGGAAAATAAAGGCAGGCGTGTGAAGAGGAAGCCATCAATCCTTTGATTTTACCAGTCAGGCTCTGCACCCCGCTGCTCCTTGGTAATCAAGATACTTACAACTTGGAAACTACTTAAATTTACTGGCATATCTCTTGGGAAAATGATGCTGTCAAGACCTTGATGTAGCACATGCTTGAAGACATATCGTTTAAGATACGACCTTTCATCTAGTTTATTTCAATAAAATATAAGCTACTTTACCCTTGATGTTTACCCCTATTCCTTCATGTCGAAAGGCCATCACATGGATACAGGGATTCCTTGTCTGTTCAGCTATCATGATGTTTACCAGTCTCAGTGTTTTTGGCTGTCAGCAACCTTCATTTGCCTGTACCTCTGTTTCTGAGCACACTCTGTCCTCTTCTCATTTCTGGAAAGATATTGTGAAGCACTTTCCTCCCATTATCTGGCAAGCTGGAGCCTTCTAACTGAGTGACATTTCCCTTTCAGATAATTTCAGGGGAGGAACTGAGGAAATGGAAATGGCTACTTTTCAAAAGATAACTGGATTATGTTGGATTTATTATCTATTCACAGGATGCTCTGCTAATTATTGAATACCAATAGCTCAATGAGTTGGGTTCTGAACTCAAGAAACTCATACTTTGATGGCAAAAAATTGTAGCACTTTCTCTAGATTAGAGTTTATCAATCTCAGCACTATTAACATTTTGGACAAGATAACTCTTTGTTGTGCAGTGGCTGTCCTGTGCAGTTCTCTTATACATTTTATCAGATTCCCCTCTGTTCCAAGCTCATCTGGGTCCTAAGAGGGCAGTGGATTTCTTGACTCCCCAGGGCCTATTCTTGCCTTAGGGTGATTGCTCTGAGGGTGTCCTTGACCCTAAACAGCCAGATTCCTGTAATCTCCAGTTCCTACTCTGCTCATTCACTGTCCCCTGATTTTCTTCACCCAACCAAGCATCGTACTTCCTTCTCCCTTCTTTACAAGTCCATCTAAACCCATTATCTTACTTTTTAACCTTAGAAATCAGCAAACTCAGTAGGCCTAGACCCAAAGGGCAAGTCTTAGCCTGCAACGGGGGAATGTACAATTAGGAATGCAGAAAAAGTATCAGGTGGGACAAGGACAACGAGTTCAGAAGCCACAGTATCTATGGTTAACTCCTTTCATGAAATGGTTCCTTTGGGGGCCTTTGGCTCAAACTTTGCAGCTTCAGTTCTACTGTTTCTTTCTTGAACTGATGAAAGTCAAGCCTCAGGCACTCAAAGCTAACATTTCAAAAGCATAATAATCATTTATCAAAGCCTGAAGGGTATCAAGACCCCCCTTCCAATAATGGAGGTTTATTGGAGAGCACGGTATTGGCAGCAGCTTCTGAAATCTGTTATACTCAGGGGTAAAAAGAGAATTTAAAAGAAGAATTAATCAATATTTCATGTCTTGTTTTAACACTATTGGACCTCAGTTCTCTCATCAATATACTACACTGGCAGGATAAATAAAAACAGCAAAGTAAGTTTTCAGATACCTTCCTACAGAGAAGAAATACCTGACAGAATACAGATTATTCAATTAAAAGCATCCTTTCCCTCATTTTTTTCAAAAGCACATGGATAATGAAAGAATACATTTAAACAAAGATTCTTGGCAAGAAAAGCAGCTGATGATTATCAGTAGCACCTTGGGATTCAATCTAATATTGTGAACCAGTCTAATGGAAGCAGAGCTCAAAGTGTGGAAACAATTTCAGCTGTCCCCAAGTCATATATTTTTGTATATCATTCAATAGTCGGGAGCTATGGAAATGCTCTGGAGTTTGCCCATTGTATTAACACTGTATATTTGTACTATCTATCAACAGGACATGCCCAGCACATTTTCAGGCAGCAACAACTTTCTGCAAATCAGGCAGTGGAATTCTCAGTCTTGTCTTGAATCATTTGCAAATGGACATAAACTTTTCAAATAAATAAAAACATCATTCTGTGGCTGGTAATTCTTAAGAGAATGAACCAAGTGAAAGGAATCCAGGCCTGAAAAATAACAAAAAATGGAAAATGGAGAAAGCAGTAAAGCTTAGAGGAAGACTGTACTTCTATCCCAATCAGCTAATGCAAAATACCTGTGCTAATCAGTAGGCACTTGGACTGTGAATATAACAAATAGTTTTTCTGCCGGAGAATCAACAGGACCCTTTGACTGGTTATGAATGCAATGAAATTGTACAAAAGGAGAATAATAAGAAACGACTGTGTTCTTTTCAAAAACGTACATTTAAAAGTAAAATGGTACAGCTCCCAATGGTATGATTTATGGCTGCTATAGAAATAGAAGATACCACTTACAAAAATTTCTTTGTTCATTCATCTCAGAAATTAAAATGTTATTTTCTTCATGTCCTTAGGCTTTAACGCCTTTTTAATTGGAAATGCTGATTTTCTAGATTTCATTCACTTTCTTAACTGAACAATGGAACCCCAATAATGGCAGAAGGATGATGGCAATCTTTAGGGTCCACTTCATTTATCAGTGGCCAGTTCCTTAACCACTCAATATGCGTGGATGCTATGGGCTGAATTTTGTTCCCCCAAATTCATATGTTGAGGCCGTAGTCCCCAGTCTGGTGGTATTTTGTATTTGGTGATGGGGCCTTTGGGAGATAATTAGCTTTACATGAGATTAGCAGGGTGAGTTGTCATATGATGAGATTACGGGGATGAGATTAGTTTCCTTATAAGAAAGGCAAGAGACACCAGAGTGCTCCCTCTTCCCACCATGTGAAAACACAGCCAGAGGGCAGCCATCTACAAGACAGGAAGAGAGCCTTCACCAGAAACCTGTAATGCTGGTACCCTGATCTTAGACTTCAAGCTCCCAAAACTGTGAGAAAATAAACTTCTGCTGTTTAAGCTATGTGATATTTTGACATATGATGGCCAGGGCAGACCAAGACAATGTGTGTCCCCTGAGACCCTCCTCAACACACCTAAACTCCCCACTGCTTTTTCCAGGACTTCTTTTCTTAAACTCTTTGGTCTAGTCACATGGGCTCATTTATTGCTCCTTAAACTTGCGCATCTCAGCCTCTGTCTTCTTACTCCTTACTTCTGTGTGCTTTTCTTCTTCCTGAAATGCTCTCTTCAATGTCCTCTCCAGTTTTCAATCTTATCTATCAAGCTGCAATTCTGTTTACTCTCATCCACTCAAGAAAGATGTGATGAGTACTTTCTAGGTGTGAGGCATGTTGCTGGGCACTGGAAAACCAAATTGCCCCAATCTCAACTCAGGGTTAAGTCAGAAACACAGACTCAGTGACTATTTTCAAAACCAAGGCTATTCAGGAGGTAATTCCCCTGCATGTGCTATGGGAATACTGGGGAAAGAGCAACAAATATAGCTGAGGGAATTGAAGAGGATAATTTCTTCTCCAACGGGAGGTAAGAGCTGAGCTGTGGATTAAGGCTGAGTGGAACATTAGGCAGAGGAGGGAGAAGAAGGAGGGCTTTTCAGGCAGAAGGAATGGCCTGTGATGTTGTACTGAGGTGTAAAAATAATAGGAACACAGTCATTCTGATCTATCCCCTAACCTGGTACAGACCTCAAAGCATCATCAGTGTTTATTTCTGCAATAGATTGTTGGTTACAGACAGGATGCATAAATAGCACCAATTTATTTTTCTTTTTTACATTATGTTTTGAAATATTAGAGATATCTTGATGTTTCATATAGTTATTTTCTCAGATGAAAGAAATTTATGGATCTGGGGAAAAGTATCCAGAAGAAAATTGACAGAATTATGTTTTTCTTCTTCATTAAATTCCTCATTAATTCAGAGTTGAGAATGAAATGTAAACAACATATGACTAAGAATAAAACAATTAAAAATGTATGATGATAAAGGATGCACCTAGTAGTGCTCATCTGTGTTATAAACTAAGTTACAAATCACGAGCAAAGTCATCTAATCTCCACTTACCACCAAGTAGGCTTCCTCCATATACACCTGGGGGTTCTCGATGTGTTCCATTTATAATGGAAACAGTTTTTACATAAACGTTAAATGTATTGAGTTTTTAAAAAATTAGTGGAAATGCAAACACATACCACTGCTGCTTTAAGAATATGAACCCTTTGAAATACCTTTCAGGTTTGGAAACACTGAAATAAATGACCTCTAAATCAGTATATCCTCTACCTATTGAAGCTTCTGGGAGAAGGAATGGTATTATATACCCTCTTATCCTGTCTGTACCCAAAATAACTTTGTTGCCTTCCCTAGATCTCTGATTTTTTCTTAACAGTCCATAATTTTGAAGACTTGAGCTACTACAGATGGCCTATGCAGTTTATAGTTTCAGATTATTCAAGCTTCTTGTGTCAGTGACCACAGATTTTCTCGCAACCTTTCTGTGCTAGATTATATTGTTCATTCCATCCTAGAACATAGCTTGCCTGTGGTTGCAATTAACTTTTCTGCCTCATTGAATTTGGGCTTGGCCAAATGACTTGCTGTGATTGGTAGAATATGCGAAGAGTCAACATTGTGATGGTGTCCAGTAGAGGTTTTAAGAAGCATCACATAGTTCCCATTTCTTATATTCCTCTTTATCATGAGAACAACACATCCAAGGTAGGGGTTGTTCCTTCAGCCTGGATCTGGGATGAGGAAACTTATGGGATCAACATGAGCCCAAAACTGGAGCCACGGCCAGCTAAGCTTAGCAGAGTTATAGCTGATCACAGATTTATAAGTAGGAATTAAAAATATTTTTGCAAATCATTCAGTTTCAGGGTTGTTTGTTATGCAGCAAAAAGCTAATATTTTTCTATTGAGAATTGTATTGTTTTTAGAGCATTTATATGTACTAGACATTGTGTTAATAACTGTGCATTTGTTGTCTCATTTAATCCTCACAACAACCCCATCCTAAGGGGAGTACTAATATCCATATTACACAGATGAAGGCTCAGAAAGGTATAAAGTACTTGCCAGAGGACAATCTGACACTAGAGAACTCAGGTTCTTAACTAAGTTCTTTCTTGGCCACTGCTCCCAGTGTGGCACAAAGCATCATGTCTGATACAGCAGCCATCAAAGGATCTCCATTCTTCTACTGGCTCTACTATTAAACCTCTGGGAAATTATGAACATATCACTTCTTCCCAGGCTACAGTTTCTCTAATGGTAGAATAAGAGGATTGGTCTAGGTAGGCTTAGGGTCTTTCATCATTAACAGCAGTTCTGTAATTGCAATTACATAGTAACATAGTTCATTTTAGAGAAATTGAAAATGTGCAGTTGTATTTTTAGTATAGAGACACTATCACCATTTTGTAGATCTGTGCTTGTAATTTCACAATTCAAAACACATTTTAGAACTTCAGCCATAGTCATGTACAAACAATAGCTTTATGCTGCTGATGAGGATATATGCATTAATTTTCAAAGAAATAAAGAGATAGGTCCTGAAATAAAGATCAAATTCTGGAATCTCCTTCATTCTTTAGGCCTGGCTTTCTTTCAGTGCTTAGTTTATATAACTTTTAAATAAATTCCCATCTTTGGCTAGTGTCAGCTGGAGGAGACATCTGTTCCTTGCAACCAAAGATCGAAGTTGGATTGGATGACCTCTAAGATCTTCTTTAACACAATTGAGTCTATTAAATACTCTGGGTATGATTAGGGACTTTACTTCCAACTAATCCTTGACTCTTATTAACAATCCATCTTTGATCTCATCCTAGTTTTATACTTAAGCTTTAAAAAGTTGCTTCTTCCTAACTTACCCTTCAACTTATCTTAAAATCATGCCCTTTCTGAATTGATGTGGGCTTCAGTATTCTGAATGCTAATCACCTTTCTCTACCTAAGGCATAGGTGCCTGTTTCCCTGCTAACCTGATAAAGGTAATTAAAGATTTTGGCTTTCTCTTTTAGTTCACCTATCAGCCATTCCTTCTGCGTATACTTTCCTATGACTTAAAAAAAAAAGATTGTAACAGGTTGGAATATATTGAAACAGATAAAAGAACTTTTCCTGACACTTTAGTTTTTAGAGGAGAAATGAAATGACTCACTTTTCTTTAGGTTTTTGACTTAACTGGAGATTGAATTAAACCAAGCTTTTCCTTTAGAAATGGTTATAGGAGAGAATCAGACCCAAACTTATTCTGACAAAAATCATTTCTGAGTCCCTGTTTGCTTTCAAAATGAAAATTTACATTTAAAATAACTTTTAAGCAACTGAAAATTTTAACAAGTATTTAAGAATGATTTGAGGTGATTTCACCCCAGGGAAGGAGGATAGGTCTCCAAGTCTTGTTGCTTAGGGCTCCAGTACTGCTGGGATCATTGTTAAATGAGCCTCAGCCAGAGCCTAAGCAATGAGCCACACATAAAAGTGAAATTTAAAAAAATATAAAGCAGCTCTGACCTTCTCATTAAGAAAGGCTAATTTTACAGCCACTTCCTGTCTATTTGAAGCTATTGCCACTTTTCTGACTTTGGCTTAATACTTCCGGAAATAAACTACTTGGAGGGGAATATTTATTTTCAATAGGAAAATCTAAGTGATACCCCCAGCAATCCCATCTATTAATTTTTTTTAAAATCAGGCTCACTAGAAGGAGGCTAATTCAATTAGGAAAGGTCAGAAGCAACAACTGACATATGGATCTGCAGGCATTTAGAATTTTAGAGTCTCTAATCTAAAGAGGAAGTTTTAAAGCCTGTCATTTTTCCAATAGGCTGACATTAATTGACTACCTTATGAATAATACCTTTGCCAAATAAAAGGGTATCATCAAAATATCAAGGCAGGCGCTGCTCTCATTTTCCTACTCCAGCACAAGAAAATTCCTAAATGGGGAGCTATCTGCTCCATCAGAATACTTGAAGTTAAGTGACTTGGTTATGAAATCTCCTTGAACAGTCAAAATTAATGGAGTCTCACCTACTAAATAAGCTGATTGCCCATTAAGGTAGAATGCTATTCCAATTAAATTTTGCTAAGGAATTTCAGTTCTAAAAAAATCTGTTTTTCTCTCTATTATTGAAATGGGTTGAGTTTGAAAGGAGAAAATTCTTCCTTTGAGGTCCATCCAGATTTTCTAACTGAGTTAAACTCCTCGCTTAGTGAAGGGAAGAATTTCTTTTGTGGAAGTGGTTGGGGTCTTTTCCATAGTGTTGCTACACAGTTCGGCTGGCAATCTATGAGAAAAAAGATCTGTTTGTTTGTTGCTTACAGTAAATCAGTACCTGGAAGAAGTTCTTCTGTGCACACCCTCCCCATACCAGAACCTCTAGAAACCTGTAGAACCAGGGCCTCACCTCCTTTTTTTCACAATAATTTATTTTGCCCTCACCAGGAAAACAGAATCAGGAACATCAGAAAATGTCAAGAAAAGAGATACATTCCAACACTTTTAAGGGCCATCTCTCTCAGAGGGAAGAAAACAGTAGTAATTTCTTTCCCTCAAGCAGGACAGATAACTTTCACATGTCTCTGGAATTCTTCCAGTGCAGTATTTTTATTGACCGGGAGAAGCCAAAATGTCATAAAGAGAAAACTAGAAAACAGAGCTAAAGCAATATATCCTAGAAAATTCCAGGGAAAAATAAACAGTAGAACTTAGAAAATGTCCCTTGTTTGAGAGCAGCTACTTGAAATATGAAAATGTTGTATCTCCACAGATTTTCCTACATTGTAACAGTCACAGAATGTCAAAAAAGGAAATCTTCATGCCCAGCTATAAAAATGAGAAGAACTTGGCAAAATAGCCGAGGAGATCCTCCACCCAGCAAACTTGCTTTCACCACTTGGTGATAACACTTTAGGCCTATGTTTCTGAACCCTGAAATTCTGACTGCAAGGGTTGCAAGGAAGTGACTGAAAGTAAGAGCTGAACTCTGAAAGCTGTTACAGAGCAGGCGTAGATGAACAGAATTACCTGCCAACTCTTGCTTTTGGAGCTGTCTTGGTGGTTCCCTTAATTCCCTTCCCTTCCCCTTAGCTCTGCTGAGTCTTAAGGGCCTGTAATCAGGCCAAGATGATAAAAAGAACTACATATTCAGAGGAGAAACATGAGGCATGGCATTTTGTGAAAGCTTCACCCCAAAATAAGAAGGTGGATTGAAGGTAGCTTCTTTCATTCCTCATGAACTGGACAAAAGGAAACTGATGAGTGATGTTGACCACTTAGGTTCTTATCAGCTCCCTCCTTATCATTGAAGCACCAATCCTTGTGCTTCTGGAGCTGAATATTCTAGCCCCCTGCATCATCTTCTTACTCCTGAAAAATGATTTACTGTCAAAAGACAAAAATCTCCTATAGGGTACAAGCCCACAGTCTTACTACTATTTCCAGAAGCATCTTCTCTTGTTATTCTAGCCACCAATGCCACAATACCCCAGACCACACCCTGCACCCCCTGGAACCCTAGCCCCTAGCCCCCGGTCACAGCCCTGATCTCCCTAGAGGCATTGCTTCCCATTCCTCTCTATTCTTTCCTAAGGTCCATTTTCCACCATTGCTACCGGTAATAGATTCTGATTTTATTGTCCTGTGGGCATAGTTTGGGTATTGGTATTTATTAATTTTTTTTTTTTTTTTTTTTTTTTGAGATGGAGTCTCGCTCTGTCACCCAGGCTGGAGCGCAGTGGCGCCATCTCTGCTCACTGCAAGCTCCGTCTCCCGGGTTCACACCATTCTCCTGCCTCAGCCTGCCGAGTAGCTGGGACTACAGGCGCTCGCCACCACGCCCGGCTAATTTTTTGTATTGTTAGTAGAGGCGGGGTTTCACTGTGTTAGCCAGGATGTTCTCCATCTCCTGACCTCGTGATCTGCCCGCCTCGGCCTCCCAAAGTGCTGGGATTACAGGCGTGAGCCACCGCACCTGGCTGGTATTTATTAAATTTTTAAAGAATTCCTAGGTCGTTATAATGTGGTATGCAGCAAAGGGTTAAAAATCACTGTGTAAATGGTAGTTAGGTTTGAGAATTCCATTAGAAGTTGAGTTCCACTTCATTATGAATCAACTTAGCTTCTGAGAATTGGCCTGAGAATCTAACCACTGTTTCAAAATTTGTCTCTTTAGGAAAATGTATCCCAATTTATACACAGCTGACTTGCAAACTAACTGGAAACTTGCCAGTAAAGGCTACTTTTTGGCAAAGGTGCCCCATCTATCTAAGTCAACTATGTCTGGCACATAGTAGACACTCAATTTGTCCAAATTAGTTGAATAATTTTGGAATGCAGCCTGTTCCTAAGTAAGACTCTGCCAACATATTTTTTCCCAAAACATTTTAAGCATTTTGCTGATGTTTTCTCAACGATGATGTAACAGAGAGACTCCATGATGTGTCTAAGGATATACCAAGGAGATGTCAGGAATCCAACCCAAATCACCACTTGAAGTTCCATAAGCCTTACTGTATTAGTCCATTCTCACATTGCTACAAAGAACTACTTGAGACTGGCCAATCCACAAAGAAAAGAGGTTTAGTTGGCTCATGGTTCCATGGGCTACCCAGGAAGCATTGCTGGAGAGGCCTCAGGAAACCCACAATCATGACGGAAGTCAAAGAGGAAGGAGGCATGTCTTACGTGGCCAGAGCAGGAAGAAGAGAGAAAAGGAAGAGGTGCTACACACTTTTAAACAACCAGGTCTTGTGAGAACTCACTCACTGTCCCGAGAACAGCAAGAGGGATGTCTGTCCCCATGATCCGGTCACCTCCCACCAGGCCCCTCCTCCAACACTGGGGATTACAATTTGACATGAGATTTGGGCAGGGATACAAATCCAAACCGTATCCCTCACAGACAGCCATGTCATCATTTACATCCAGAGTTGGGTCTTAAACTCCTTTTTCTAGTTAGTTGACCCATAGCTCAGTTAGAATTCTGACTTTATCTGGTAGGATTGAAATGTGCTCTGTACTTTTTATAAATAACGAATTGTAGCAAAGGCCTGGCCATACACAGTATGCCACAGAAAGGAGAATAAATGAAGAGGAAGCTCCAAAAAATGGCAAGAAGTGTTTCTGTAATTTATTGGACCCCCCAGGAGATAGATCAACATCAAGAGGCTTATTCACTGTTTAATCCCTGAAATCACGAGGGGAAATATCAATTTAACTAAATTAATCTCAGTGTCTTAAATCTTCACTGCAAAGCAAACTCTCAGAAAATTAAGAGTGTCATTTGTACCATCCTGCAGTTATAAAGCACACACCTAAGGGACTCTGTTGGCAGCTACTGTCTCAAGTCGTCTTACAGACACAGGCAAGGCCATCCTCCTGCTTTTGGTTGCCCCCATGCACCCACTTACTGCTATGGCTTCCAGTTTCATAATCAACAAAGCCCCACGGTGACATCTGCATGCCAGCCTCCCATAGGAAAGCTTCTGTAGTTCTCCGTCAGCACAAAGTTCTTTCAATGATGTTCAGCTTCAGAAGTGTCGTTTTATTTATCAGAAGGCCACTTTTCAGTTTCTAAATGGCTTTGGACTTGCCACTTCTTTAAGTAGCCCTGACCAGAGAAGAGCAGCTGCCATTCACCTCAGGCTGGGTTTGTAGCAATTCTCCAAAGCTAGCATGCTGTTAATAGGACTGATGCATTCAGGATGGTGCCCAGATTTATGTGAAAGGCTTTTTTTAAAAGTGCAACTGCCGATTTGCACATCGTCAGAGAAGAAAAACTAAGTGCTCTCAACCATGGTTTTAAGTACTGTTTCCTTCTGCTTGTTGTTCAGGAATTAATGGCCATATTAATACAGCCAAAGAATATGTTAGAGAGTGAATGGCTCCAGGTCCTGAATGTTTGATTAATTAATGGATTAACTTGATGGGGGCACCTCATTCTCCAGGATATGAATGTCATTTGACTTTTAGCTCTTCCTGATCCTGCATGCCCCATTAGTCACTGAGTTGTGTTCACTCTTTCTGCATGTTGTCTTTTGCATCTGTTTCTTTGCTTCCCACACAACTTTAAAACCTGGGCCACAAGGTGGCTTGGGTACAGGCCTCAGATTAGTACCTCCACCCACTGTGGAACATCTGCGGACTCTACAGTCACTGTTAACAGAGGGGAATGAAATGGTGACCTGGCTCACGATAACAGAGAATCTGGTCCCAGGGAACCGGCCTCACCTCCCAAGATGTCCCTTCAAAATGTTGGCATATTCTATACAATCACAAAAAGGGGAGGCAGGGAAAGGGGTAAAATAAAAAAAAAGAAAAAGAAAAACATGCAAGCATGGCTATGGAGAAAAATATGTTTTCCCATGTCCTTACCCAATAATTTTATCAAGTCGCAGGTGTCTTTACTGTGGAATGGCCTGTATGTATTTCCCTGTGAGGTGTTGGAACTGAGAAAGTACAGCTGGGTTAGACACAAAATCAATATCGTCTGATTTAACCTCAACAATTCATCGTGGCACTTTCTCATGTCATCTCTTTCAAGAAGGCAATGCAACAGGAAAATCAGATTTTTCTCTAATCAAGGGTAAGGAATGATTTTTAGCTTTGTGAGAATCAAGGAACTTCAAAGAACTCAGTGTTGGTTATAATATTACAGGCATTCAAATCCTGATTTCATATTGCAACAGACCACCAAAATTTTCCTTTGATTATTATTATTTTTTGCTGTACATTACTAGAGAAAAAATAGCATTTAATAAGCATGTTAAACATATGCCTGCAACGTAGAGGGATCCTTGGATGGAGGAATGGACTATAAGTTTTTCCCAACAATTCACTTAGATGAATGTGCTTCTCTGAAGGGAGGAGAGGGGTATGGAGAAGAGTGGAGGGAACCACTTTGCTGTTGATCACCACTATTTTCCTCTACTATACATGTTTCTTGTTTTTGGCATTCATCACATTACAGAGAATAACTCAGAGACATGTAATCTTAGCAGTTTCTTTTTTTGTCTCAAAAGAAACACAACTGATATTTGGTTAAAGAACTGTATTATGTGCAATTTGTATTTTAGATGGAGGTGCAAGCTACCCAGCATATGAAAAAACAAATAGAGAACACTGGCAACTTATCAACTTATTTAGAAAAAAATTATTTTGAATATTAATATAATAATTTTTAAAATTTAATATATTGAAGTATCTGAGACCATTATTATACCTTAAGAGTACCAGGATAAGGAGAGGTGAAAATGTTCCCATGCTCAGAAACACCAACTAAAGATGGATTAAAAAGCAGACACATTTAGTGCCTAAGGATATATGTGTGTGTGTATATATATATACCTCACCTGGAAAAAAAGATTAATTCTCTAATTTTAATGTATGCCCCACCTTTTAGAAACACATCTATTGCATAAAAACAAGGAAAGACAACACACATCTTTATTGAACAAACACCAGGTACTTAGTCACAAATACCTAGCACGTAGCTGGGCGCCTGCTATGAGGCTGGAATGCATGGCTAAGGTATTTCGCTTTTTAATGTGGAGTAATCCCCATACCAGGAAAGAAGGTATATATCCATTTTTATGTGTTTTCATGCCTAAACCCTTAATTGTGTGAAGTATTTTGACTATAATAATATGGCATCTCTCTGAATAAAGAGTTCTGTGACTTGGGGAGGAACTGGCCTCAGAAGTGGACTTAGCACTCCCTGTCCCCACTTACAGACTGTAAATGTCCAACATTCTCTCAACACGGCCTCAAAGAAAGTGTTTTTAAAACAGGATCAATACTCTTTCACCTCTTCTTGGGATTCTAGACCTCACAATTCACCTGCCTCTGTTGCCTCCCTCCCTCCAGGCCTTCATACTTGTCACCCCACTTTGTTCCCAGCCTCAGGGACAACATGCTCATGGAGAAGTTTGGTTCTCCTGCCTGGGATTCTATCATTTCCTGCTTCCCTGACCTAACTTTGATGCTTCCCTGTTCTGCAGTGAACTGGAGTGACAAGAGCAAGGAATGATTGCTTCTAAGCAGGGTAGGCTGTCTGAACCGTCAACCGTTTGGGGCAAAGAGCAATCATGTTTACCCACAAAGAGGAAAAATGAAGACATTTGAAGCCTCATCAGTAAAGAAAATAAAGCTAACAGGGGATTTAATTACAAGCTCACTGACAACCAGTTAGCACTGTGTTTGGGTTCATTTCTCTTTTGGCTATTTTGTAGAAAATATTTCAAATTAAGAAAATAAAATCCTATGATAATTCCCCATGCAGCATAAATTGTTCCAGAGCCCAGAAAAATGTGGATCATTTCCCAATACATATCACCAATCCAGAATCACACTGATACTAAAATAAGAGAAACAGCCAAAAGAAGGCAGAGACAAAAAAATGACAGTACATCCCATTTATAATTACAGACTCAAAAATCCTCAATTAAAACCTAACCAACTTAGCACTCTTAGCACTAGATTAAAAAGCCACACTCTATGGCCAAGGCGTTTCTATTCCAGGAGTGCAAGGAAGATTTAATACAAGGAAAGCTATTAATATAACACTTCTCAAGTGTGTTAGATTGAACCCAAGTCAAGGGGATGCTAATTAATGCTATATGAAGGAGGGGGGACAGGTAATATTTGGAAATGAAAGGTTTAACAAAGTTAATGGAATTCTTCACTACTGGACTTCTCAGTATCTTTAATATGCTAATGAGCTAATTAATCTTTAAGAAGAAAATATACTATGTAGCATTTCCTCCAAATGATTTGATCAGACAATAATCTCCCCACCCCCAATTTTTTTCATGGACCAGCCTGTGGAAAAAGTGTTCTCTAAAAAACATTTTAATAGACCCTATATTACATTAATTTATGGTATTAGCCATTTAAAGAAGAAACAACTTATCATTTCTTTGACAGATACCAAAAAGAATTTGACAAAATGCAATATCCACTCCAAATAAGAATGTTTAAATCTATGACTAAAGGGATATTTCTTTAACACCTAATAAAAAACATCTCTGTTAAACTAAAGGCTGGCATCACAAGTAATTGTAAAAATACTAGCGATATATGTTATTAAAATCAAGAACAAGAAAAGTGAGTATACTGTTATCTTTTTTTCATTAAGGTCCTGGAAATTTTAGTGAGTAGAATTAAGACATAAAATCTTAATGATGAGAAGAAACAGAAATATTATACCTAGATGAAATAATTGTTTATAAATAGTGGAAAGAAACTAAAAACTATTCGAATAAGGGAGTTTGAGAAAATGGCTGAAGACAAAAACATACACATTTAAAAACAAATAGTTTTCTCAAGTGCTGGGATTACAGGTGTGAGCCGCTGTGCTCCAAAAACTAGTAATTTTCTCTTATAACCAGAAACAACAGTTAGAAAGTACAATGGACCAAAATAATCCTACATTCATAATAACAGCAAAAATAGTTTTAAAAACCAAAGAATCATCTTAATAAAAATTTGTGGTACTTTTAAGACTGGACTACCGGTTTTACTAAATGGGAGGACTGAAGGCTGCAGACATGTAAATTCTTCCCAAATAATTAATATATTTGAGTGCAATTCTGATAAAAATTCCACTGGTGCAAAAAAATCACAAAAGAGAAATACACTGACGAAGTGAGGGGAAAACGTTGGTAACATAAATGGAATTCGAAGGGTTAATTTTTTAATATAAAAATTGCTCTTTTAAACAGGTTATAAAAGGACAAACACTGAAGGAAAAAGAAGTGGGCCAGGTACACACACACATACACACACACACACACACACACATTTCCAGCTCAGGGCTTTTGATCTTCCCCTGACAACAGCTCCTTCTGAGAGGGTTCTCTCTTGATGATCCTATATCAAGTATCAAATGCCCTCATGCCTCACCAGGGCATTCCCTAGTCTTCTCATCCAACTTTACTTTTATCCACAACATTTATCACCACTCAACATAGTAGAGATTTTTTAATTTGTTGTCTTTCTCCTCCCGTTAGACTGCAAATTTCATGAGTGTTTTTATTTGGTGAATCTCTGTTTTCCCAGTATCTAGGGTAATACTTGTCATATAATAGAGGCTCAATAAATATTTGTTGATTAAATGAATAAATACCATTTAGTCTCCTCTATTTATTTGAAGTATTTTCTAAATTCATTGCACACTGACTAATTTATTTTATGTGTGACTGTTGTTTACATTCACATCAGCATGTTCATGCCTCAGGTCCATGTACTTAGAGATACCTCATTGGCTTGGGAAGCACTTGCTATTTTGTAATGAAATTGTACTTCATATAAAGCAGGACACTAAAGCTTTGGGTAGAAAACCACATTTTAGTTGGAGTCTGTCACAGGCCTATGAAAACTCCCATTTGTGTGGACTGATTGGCTCATCTCAGTAGTTTAAAAGAAACTGTCACCTAGCAGCAGGCTGGCTGCCAAAGATGGTATAGCTGCAAAAGATAAGAGCTGCAAATGCTACATTTGGTTGGGGCAATCATGGGGCCATATAATGTACAGGACTGCTGAGTCAGAATCAGAGCTGCAGGTTATGGCTGTGTAGCGTGTCCCCTACACACAGGTACTGGGCTAGGGGGTGGGTAGAGACTGGAAGTGTGTGTGGCCTGAAATCCTGTTTGTATAAGACTTGCACTTTGGTTCTGTCTCCATCAACCCAGAGGAAGAAATACTATGATATTGTGATGTACTAAGAAATAAACATTTCATCTTTGTCCCAAATCCCCGGCACAGAGGTCCTAAAATTCTTGTAATTTCCTGAGTGATAGGGACGATAGGAACATCTTTTGTTACAATATTTGGCCTTAGTCCCTAGTTTCTGATACAAGCACTTCGAAGACCCTTGGAATCTCCAGAGTAATATGAATGCCTAGTGGGTGGGCTCCCTAGACAGCTTCAGGATAGGGCTAGTTGCCAGGGGAACCAATTATATGATTACAGTATTGGAACTTTTCAGCCTCATCCCCCAATGTAAGGGGATAGGAGAGAAGCTCAAGATTGAGCTCAACCATCAATGGCCATTAATTTAATAAATTCTACCTACATAATGGAACCACCATAAAACCTCTAAACAATGGTGTTCCAAGAACTTCTGGGTTGGTGAACATGTGAAAGTTCTGGAAGGGTGGTGGACCCGCAGAGGGCATACAGCTCCCCTTCTCACATCCTTTGCCCTTGGATCTCTTCCATTTGGCTGTTCCTGAGTTGTATCCTTTATAGTAAACCAGCAATGGTGAATAAACTGCTTTCCTAAGTGCTGTGAGCCATTCTAGCAAATTATCCAACCCAAGGAGGAAGTAGTAAGCACCCCTGATTTATTGTTGGTTGGTCAGAAATTATGAGAGGCCCAGGTCTGCAACTGGCATTTGAAGTGTAGGGCAGTCTTGTGGGGCTGGGGCCTTTACCTGTGTGGTCTATGCTAACTCTGGGTAGTTAGTGTCAGAACTGTGTTGGGTTGTAGGAGACCCAGCTGGTGTTGGAGAATCGGTTGGCATGAAAAAAAAAAAAAACCCACACATTTGGTGTCCAGAATTGTTGTTAAGTATAGAGAAACATTTTTTTTCTTTCAGTTGCCTTTTAGTAATACCTCACCTAGAAGGACCTCCTTTTCTTTTTTTCTTTTTTTTTCACTCTTTTTATTTTATTTTAAGCTCTGGGGTACATGTGTAGGACATGCAGGTTTGTTACATAGGTAAATGTGTGCCATGGGGGTTTACTATACCTACTAACCCATCACCTAGGTATTAAGCCCAGCATGTGTTAGCTATTTCTGCTGATGCTCTCCCTCCTCCCCCTCCACCCTCTGACAGGACCCAATATGGGTTGTTTCCCTCCCTGTGTCCATGTCCTCATTGTTCAGCTCCCACTTATAAGTGAGAACATGTGGTATTTGCTTTTCTGTTCCTGCATTAGTTTGCTGAGGATAATGGCTTCCAGCTCCATTCATGTCCCTGCAAGGGACATGATCTCATTCCTTGTTATGGCTTCATACTATTCCATGTTGTATATGTACCATATATTCTTTATCCAGTCTGTCATTGATGGGCATTTGAGTTGACTTCATGTCTTTGCTATTGTGAATGGTGCTGCAATGAACATATGCATGCCTCTATCTTTATAAAGAATAATTTATATTTATTTGGGTATATACCCAGTAATGGGATTGCTGGGTCAAATGGCTTTTCTGGTTCTAGGTCTTTGAGGAAACACCCCGCTGTCTTCCACAATGGTTGAACTAAGTTACATTCCCAACAAGAGTGTAAAAGCGTTCCTATTTCTCCACAGCCTCACTAGCATCTGTTGTTTCTTGATGTTTTAATAATTGCCACTCTGACTGGCATGAGATAGTGGTATCTCATTGTGGTTTTAATTTGCATTTCTCTTAATGATCAGTGATGTTGAACTGTTTTTTACATGGTTTTTGGCCACATAAAAGTCTTCTTTTGAGAAATGTCTGTTCATGTCCTTTGCCCACCCTTTTTTTTTTTTTTTTTTTTTTTTATGGAGTCTCCCTCTATTACCCAGGATGGAGTACAGTGGCACAATCTGGGCTCACTGCAACCTCTGCCACTTGGGTTCAAGCGATTCTCCTGCCTCAGCCTCCTAAGTAGCTGGAATTACAGGCGTCCATCACCACGCCCAGCTAACTTTTGTATTTTTAGTAGTAACGGGGTTTCGCCATGTTGGCCAGGCTGGTCTTGAACTCCTGACCTCAGGTGATCCACCCGCCTTGGCCTCTGAAAGTGCTGAGATTACAGGAGCGAGCCACTGTGCCCAGCCCTTTGCTCACTTTTTAATGGGGTTGTTTGTTTTTTTTCTTGTAAATTTGTTTAAGTTCCTTGTAGACTCTGGATATTAGACCTTTGTCAGATAGAAAGATTGCAAAAAATTTCTCCCATTTTGTAGGTTGTCTGTTTGCTCTGATGATAGTTTCTTTTGCAGAATCATCTTTTTCTATTGTACACAAAGTTTAGGGTTATGATAGTACTGGCCCTCATGATAATCAAGACTTTCTGTAGTCAATGCACCACTAGTTCAGAAGCAGAGACAAAGAGAAATTGTCAAGACTCCGTAGCTGTCTCTGTCCCTCTTCATCCAACAAGCAAACTCCTACTCATAACGTTAATACCCAGAAATATCATCTTCTATCAACATCTGATGGTCACTTCCTTTTCTAAACTACCAAAAATCTGTTGGCCCTCCATGTATAACCTAACACATTGTACTGTCTATCACCTTAACAGGCTGTCTATCACCTGTATAGAGTCTCTGGAGGCTCTCCATACAGGAAAAATAACAGAACATGTTATTTCATGTTAGCAAGAAATAACATGATTAGATGCTTATGTTAATACTATGTGAATTATGAACTGCATATGGGAAATATTGGTGACAGAATGACCCAATTAAGACACAATAAAGCTGGAGACTAAGATGTGACAAAGGATTAGAGAAAATAAAGATCTCTAATCCTCAAGCCAAGGAACACTCCTGAAAAATGGCAAAATAAATGCAAGAAGATGCAAGAGTCCAATTAAAGTGATTTCTAATTTGAAAACAAGACGGGATGGTGACACCATGATGAAAATGGAGAATCCAGAGACCAAGTTATTTTAGGATGTGAAGTAACAGAGTCTGGTTTGGATGTGTTAAATCTGAAATGTCTGTGGGATCATAGCTTGAGAAATTCCAATATGAATTTAGAGTATGAGTCTGGAAAAGTGAGGTCTGAATAGAGAGATCTTGAAATGATCAGATTATAGATTGCAGAGGAGCCAAAGAGATTGAGAAGAGGAACAGGAATGAGCCTAAGGAACACTAACATTTGAGGTGTGAGCAGAGGGAAAAGAGCCAAAGAATGAGATGAACATTGTCAGAGATGTCATTTGAGGCAGGATTTTCTTAGACCTTGCAAGAGATTTCATTTATAGATTCTCTACATCTCTCATAGAGAATACTTAAGTTTTCATTAATATTTGAATTTTCAAGGTGGAAAAAATAATCTAGCAGCCATATTAGGTGCTTACTTATGAATTTCTAAGAGTGGGTATAGTATCTTGCATTCCTGAACACATTTGATTACAGAACCTTTAACGTCTGGTGTTTCACAGAACATATTCTAGAGATAACTGCATTGTTTTGGTAATCTTGTGTTCTTTATGTACAGAGGTTAAACTGACAGATTCATTATAATAAAGTACTTCTTACCTATTAAAAATGAAACACTAACTTTATTTTTTTCCCATTTTTCAAATATTCAACCTTTCTTTCAAAGGACTGCGACTTTGCAAGGCCCAGCCAATTCTGTATGTAGTTCAGAGTGAAGGTCACAAGATTTATATATTTAAACTAAATGTGTTATGTTTTAGACCAACACCAAATTTTCTTCTATATACTTGGCTTTTCATTCCCCTTTTAATTTTTGCCTTGATTTGCATTTATTATGAAATATTTCATATATATGAAGGACTATAGGTAATGTGTTCATAGGCCCATAGAATAATAAACCACCAAGCTTAAGAAATAGAGCATTAGCTGTGCCGGTAGTCCCAGCTAATCAGGGGACTGAGGTGGAAGGACTGCCTGAGCTCAGGAGTTCCAGGCTGTAGTGAGCTGTGATTGTGCCACTGCACTCTAGTCTGGGTGACAGAGACTTCATCTCTAAAAAAATTTAAAAATGAGTAAATAAAAGAGACAGAGCATTGTCCATTCAGACACATTCCAATCCTCTCTCTCCCTGGCAGGAGTAACTGTTATTTTAGTTTTTGGATTATTCAATCTTTTTTCAATGTCATTTTACTGTGCATGTATGTGTCCATGAACAAAATATTATTTGGTTTTGTGAGTTTTTCACCTTTACATAAACGGCATCATTTTGTATGTATTCCTGTGATTTGTCTTTTTCATTCAATATTTTGTTTGTGAGATCCATCTCTGTTAATGCTTATGGCTGCAGTTCATTCATTTTTTTACTACCATAGTAAAATCCATTTATGCATTCATAACAATTTATTTAGCGACCCTTCTGTCGATGGATATTTGAGATGATTCCAGTTTTCCTTTTCCTTTTGCAAACATTACCTCTCTAAACATTCACACACCTGTACTAGTGCTTCTCTAGGGAAATATCTAGGAGTAGACTTGTTAGGTAGAAAGGTAAGCAAATGTTCAACTACAAGGTAATTCCAAATTGTTTTCCAAGGGATTGGGACCAATTTATACTCCTATCGACAGCATATAAGAGCTCCTGCTGCTCTTCGTCTTCAGTAGTACTTATATTTTCAGACTAAAATTTTTGCCAATCTGGTGAGTGTAAAATGATATTTAATTTTGCTTTGAATTTGCATTGCTCTGATTACTAATGAGGTTGATAATCTTTTCACATGTTTATCAGCTATTCATGTTTCTTCTTCTGTGAAATGCCTCTTCAGGTTATTGCATATTTTTTGCAATGGATCGTTTGTCTTTTCTTTAATTTTTTTTTTTAGGTGTGCTTTATGCTACTCTTGTTTGTATGTGTTATAATTATTTCCTCCTACTGTGGCTTGTGTGTTTAATTTTTATCTCAGAAACATTGCACTTTAACTTAAAATTAATCAATTAATCAAATTGGTTAAATTTAAAAAACCAATACATTAATTTATTAATTAATAAAATTAAAAATAAATTAATAAAAGTAATCAAATGCATCCATCTTTTCTCTTACTGTTTGTGCTTTGGGGGCTGTTTTTCAGAAATCAATCCCTAACTTGCTATCAAATTTAAGATTTTTTTTTAACGAGCATATTTTCTTTGTCTTACAACTTAGAATTACAAATCTATTATTTAGTATTATTATACTGTACTAACAAATTACAAACAAAACAGTTTGGGAGTTCTCAAGCTTACTTTTCTGCCTTTCCTGCTCCTATTCCCCATTCCCCTTCCTGGTCCCTCCTTAGACTGATCCACTTAAACACTTTTTTCACCCACCCACACTCACTTATGATCTTCTTCTACATGCACAGGCACACGCACATGCACACGCACACACACACGTGCGCGCATGAACACACGTTCTTGACCCTTTTCTCCTCTCTCCACATCACCAGTTCTGCCTCCCCACTGACACATTCCCCATTCGTAACTCAGGTGAACCTACCCTGTCAGACTTGCACACTGAAACTCATTCCTATGTGTACATGCAATCCTTAACCAAGCTGTCTGTAGTTAGGCCTCTCAGTTTTGTCAACTCTTTTTCTTTATTCTTGAAGTCCCATTAACATCCTCCCTCACTCACATGGTGATCTCATCCCTTACTTTGCAAAGCAATTAGAGACTATTTCAGAGTCTCTAAATGTCTTCCTCCCAGTCTTCCCCTCCTTCCTTGAACTTGTCTGCATTTGCTACGTTTTCATTCATTTGGTTAGAAGGATACCTTCCTCGCCATCCAGGACCCAGTATTGGATTTTGCTCTGTCTACTTCTAGCAGGACTTCCTCTTAACTGCTTTGAAATCTCTCCTTTCCTTGCTCTCAGCTGGTCATGTTCAGCACTGCCTGTGCTAGTCTCTTTATCTCCTTTCCCATTCCTTACTCATTCCAGTGCAAAAGGCTTCTTCCCCCTTCTTAGTCTCTAGATCGCTGATTCCAAATAGTTTCCTTCAGGAAATCTACCTTTGAACCCTGGCTTGGCCACTGACTGGTTGTTTACTCCTTGTAAATGCGAATTATTATCCCTACCTCATTAGGTTGTTGTGAGGGTTAATGAAATACAGCATAGAACTTGGAATTTAGCTTCAGGCCAGCACTTGGTAGGAGTTCTATAGGTTTAAATTTTCTTTCTTTATCCTTCAATTTAATTTCCTCTTCTTTAATCCTCTCTTTCAACTTTGAAAAATAAATTCCTTTACTTCCGGAGCTAATGATTTATGTAGTTTTACCCTTTAATTTTCTCTTTTTGGAAACCAAGACCCAAGTCCTAATTCCTTTATTCATCTGAAAATAACTACATACTTCCATCAAATTACATTACTCATTTCATTTAACTTATCCAGTTACATTCCAAAAAATACTAGAAAATAAAGAGCAAAAATAACAAAAATTAGTGAACTTTAGTTTGCTATTTTCCTGAAATAGAATACTTTCCTTCCTTCCTTCCTTCCTTCCTTCCTTCCTTCCTTCCTTCCTTCCTTCCTTCCTTCCTTCCTTCCTCCCTTCCATCCTTCCTTTCTTTCTTGCTTCCTTCCTTCCTTCCTTCCTTCTTTGTTTTTGACAGAATCTTGCTCTATAGCCCTGACTGGAGTGCAGTGGCATGATCTCAGCTCACTGTAAACCTCCATTTCCCGGGTCAAATGATCCTTTCACCTTAGCCTCCTGAGTATCTGGGACTACAGGCAAGCACCACCATGCCTGGCTAATTTTTGTATTTATTTATTTATTTTTGTAGAGATGGAGTTTTACCTCACCATGTTGCCCAGGCTAGTCTCAAACTCTGGGCTAAAGCCATCCACCCACCTCAGCCTCCCAAACTGTTGGGATTACAGGCGTGAGTCACCATGCCCCACCAAAAGGGAATATTTTTTAGGTGGCATCTTGGCCTCAATATATCTTGTTCATTTCCAGGAAATTTTTTGATGAAATAACATTTGGAAAAATACATTAGATAAATGGCTTCTGAAGTAGTGTCCTAATCTTGTTATTAAAGCCAATCCATATTCATAAGTTGAAAGCTGGCAAAAGTATTGCTTTGATGCATTTATTTTATAATAACCTTGACATGTTTTAAAATGTACAAGACAGACGTCTTCAAGACATAGCACAATGCACTCTCAGCACAGTGACATAACCACAGGGTTGGAATAGATTTATACACTGGATGAGGTGGAGACTGGCATGCGTTCAGATCCTAGACTTTTCTGGAGGGGAATGAGCAGAGGACAATGAGCAGGGAGCTATCTTATCAGTTCTTGTGTCCCTAGTCCCCAGCACAATGTAAGTACTCAGTGAAGGCTGGATGGAGTGAATAATAGGGGTGGGGTTGAAATTTGACTTTTCACTTGGGAAAGGTGAAGGCGGTCCCATTTCCAGACTAGTCTAACTTTCTTAGTCAATTTGGGTTGCTATAATAAAATACCATAAACTGGGTGACTTAGAAACAACAGAAACTCATTTTCCACAGTTCTGGAGGCTGGAAGTCTGAGATGACGGTGCCTACATGGTTGAGTCCTGGTGAGAGCCCTCTTCTGTGTACAGACTGTGACTCTTATTGTATCCTCACATGGTGGAGAGCAGAGAGGGGAAGCAAGCTCTCTCATGACTCTAGAGGCACTAATCCCAATCGTGAGGACCCCACACTCATGAACTCTTCCAATTCTAATTACCTCCCAAAGGCCTCACTTCCTGATACTACCACAGTAGGGAGGCAAGATTTTAATATAAGAATGTTAAGGGTATACAAACATTCAGTCCGTAACATCTATCTTAAAATAACTTTTGTTGTAAAATAGATTTTAAGGGCTACCTATTTTTCTTCTCACCAGGTCAGTTTCCCAGCTGCAGAGAACAAACACAGCACATAGGATATAAAATTGTATATTCTGAAAATTGTGTGTGAATAATCATAACTTCATTGATATGCATCACCCAAAACAATAAATTGTGATGGAGAATGGAAGTATTTATCTATATTTTCTGAGCAACATTACACACACACACACACACACACACACACACACACACACACACACAAGATACGGTAGTGGGAGGAATAAAATAATCAAACAACGAATTTTACTAGAATTACTTGGATATTCCAGGTATTTCATCCATCTAGATTGAATTAAACTTGATTTTTCACATGTAGACACAGCACTTTGCTCCTTTCATCATGAAATATTTAATCTCACAGGAACAGAAAACCAAACACCGCACGTTCTCACTCATAAGGGGGAGTTGAACAATAAGAACACATGGACACAGGGGGAACATCACACACTGGGGCCTGTCGGAGGGTGGGGGGCAAGGGGAGGGAGAGCATTGGGACAAATACCTAATGCATGTGGGGCTTAAAACCTAGATAATGGGTGGATGGGTGCATGTATACTTAGGTAACAAACCTGCACGTTCTGCATATGTATCCCAGAACTTAAAGTATAATTTAAAAAGTTTAATCTACAACAGTTCCCTTATAATAACCTCATACTCTAAAACTAAAAAAAAAAAACACAAAATCTTACATAAATATTCCAATTATTTGTATGCATAAGAAAATTACGAGAGAATTTATTTTAATGTGAACAGATAATGAAAAATAAATGAGAAGTATTAATGGCATTCTTCTATCAAACTTATGAAAATCAACAATTATCAAAATGTCTGTAAGAAAAAAGCAATGCAATGAACCTACAACCATGAAAAAAGAAGCAAATAATATTAATAAAGTAGATTACTTTTGAAAAATAAATATTTCAATACTCAAGTTTCATCGTTATTTTCTCTTTCCATGAAAAGCATAGAAATGCAGTGAGAATTAGTTAGACAGGTTTAGATTTTACATATTTTTGTCAGAAATTTATTTTTATATAAGTTTAGGAAGAAGCATATGGTAGACATTGGTACTACTGAAGAAATGCCCTAATCAGTCCTCTTAAACACAGTGAAAAGAATCATTTTCTTTCTGTCTAACGGAGGCTTACCATTTTTTTTTTTTAATTTGTGAAGCATTTATGGCAGAAGTGAGCAGTGAAGATCTGTGCTTGTCTACAAGGCACATCTGAATCACGAATATAGAAGACATCAGTAGAAGGATTAGTGGAGGCTTGGAAGGTATTTTACTTTTTCCCATCATTGAAGAAAGATAGATACAAAAGGTTTTTTGTTCCAGAGAGATTGAAATCAGATTAGAATTCATATTTCTTTCCCAAGAGATCGAAATCAGTTTAAGTTCTGAATTTGTAAGCAACATTTTGCAAAACATTTCTATCTGTCAGCTATATTCCAGTCCTTGCTTTGGTACCTGGGGGCAGCTCAAGCTTCTGAAAGCGATGGAGGCTGTGAGATGGATGGAAGTACATAAGTGCATGGGATCCCTGCTCTCCTGGAGTCTGACTGGCACGTGCTCAGGAATAATTCACCATCTTGGTTGCAAAAACATCTGGTTATGGCTATAGGCTGAATGTTTATATCTCCCACAAATTCATATGTTGTCGTGATGGTGTTTGGAGCTGGGCCCTTTGGGAGGTCATTAGGCTGTGAGAGTGGAGCCCTCATGAATAGGATTAGTGCCCTTCTAAAAGAGATCCCAGGGAGCTCTCTTACCCCTTATACCATGGAAGGGCACAGCAAGAAGATGCTGTCTGTGAACTAAGAAGCAGGTCCTCACCAGAGAATCTGCAGATAACCTAATCTTGGTATTCCCGGCCTGCAGAACTGTGAGTAATAAACTTTTGGTGTTTAAGACACCCAGTCTATAGTATTTTTGTTATTTTTGTTTTAGTGCCCCAAATAAACGAAGACAGTTATACATAATTAAACTCGGCCTGGATGACTGAAATCAGGGCCTGGCGGAGAGGAGACATCTCAGACAGAGCCAAGAGCATGGATGAAAGCATCACATTAGGAATGATTCATTGGAAACGCTGTAGACCCCAGAGCTCCAATTCCAGCTTTGATGCTTTTCACCCATTACTCTTCATATAATCACTATAAAAAACAGAAGCCCTCTACTTAGGTGTACTTTTGGTTTTCAAAAGCCACCTAGAAGTGCATTTGCTTGTTAAGTCCAAAGTAACCAATTTTTGAACTTCTTTGACTATCATTGACTTTGCAACAAGTATCACAAGCAGAAACACTCAATGATTAAATACTGGAATGAAAAACTTGTGGGGAAGTAGAACAAAGAGTCTCTAGATAAAGTATCTGGGAGGCGATTCCAAAATTCTGGACAGGGTTTGGTACATTTTTCACATCACCTTGGGGGTTAGGATTTCAACTTATGAATTTTTGGGGGCACAGGCATTCAGATCTTAGCGTTGTGTGTATGTCTGGGCTGTGTGGGGGAGAATCTTAAGTTATAGGTGGCTGTAGATCCCACTAACAAGGGAAGGAAACTCACCACTGTCATTACCAGGACCCAGCAAGCGACATATACTTACTGAAATAAATATATGGTAAGCAAGCAACATATATTTACTGAGTAAATAAGTGAGATTATTCAAAATGAATGATTAGTAAAAGTGGAATTCCTCGGCTCTCTGTTATTTTGTTAGTTTCTCCCTACTCTCCAAAAGTTCTGGATGAGAGTGTCATTAGCAAGCTTCCTAACATTGATCAACGGGGAAGCTACTCAGTAGAAAGATGCCTGGCATCCCCTCTGGTTTATGCTTTTAGACTCAGACTAAACTATGGATTTTCTTCCCTTTTATGAATGTCCCCAGAAATCTTTTATGCTAGTAAATCTCTCTGAAAACACAGCAGTAGTTAGTGAGAAGGGAAAAAAGAAATCTTTAAAACCATCTCTTAAAATGAACTCAAGGATAATTATAAGCTCACAAGTATAAACATGTTCAATCAAAATTGAATTCAGGTCTAAAGAGACTAACTAATAGCATCCCATCCATCTCTTTGTGTGTGGAAACTCAGACAATCCCAGCTGGTCAAGAGTATGATCCATTGATAGCAACAGTTACTGCAAATGTTCTGACATAGGAAATGTAGAGAAAAGTCCCAGGCTGATATTATTTCAATTATGGCTTAACAGAACTAGCCATTCACTTGTTAGCAATCCCTACCTCAATATATGTTGCTTTATTTCCTGAAATGAGATGCTGGGTTAAATTCTTTAAATAAAAAAATTGATAGCTGCCATTATTTTTGATGAAGATCAGAATACAAGAAAATACAAATTTGTCTACATTTCCTGTAGTTAGAAGTGAGTGCTTATCCAAGAAGAAATTATTTTCAGTTAATACTAAACTACACTTTATATCTTTTTTCTGATTTATGCTCACCTTCCCTTTCTAGGATACCTATTGAGCAACTACTATGTGCCAGAATTGTGTTAAAAGCTGAGGCTATTTCACATAAACAAGACATGATCTCGGCCTCGGAAACCAACTGTCTAACTGGAGAGACAGGCACTGAAAAAATAATTATAATTCTACATGATAAGTAAAATAAAAGAGGCATGACTACGTTATTAGGTAGGAAGTAATTAATTCTGCTTGAGTGCAAAGGGGAAACAAAGCTAAAGCAGGAGGTCCTGGAAGAGTTTTCTAGCAGTCTTCCAGGCTTCATGTTAATACACAAGGTCCACATTTCATATGTTTGTCTGAATTAAAGAGATAAATTCTGCATTTTCCAATGCAGTGGTTCCCAGCCTTGGCCGCGCATTACAGTCACCTGGGGAGCTTATAAAAAGATGGGATGAGGGGACTGCACAGATCAATTAAAGCTGCATCCCCTGAGTAAAACTCAGTCACTGCTACTCAAAAGCAATTTCCCCAGCTGGTTCTAATCATGTCTCCAGGCCTGAGAACAACTTTTTCATAATAAACAACTACAGGACACCCCCATTGCCCTAAGTCAAGTGGGCCATTATTTGGTGGGGAGGGTAAAAGAGAGATCAAATCTATATATCCTTAAAAAGAAAGTTTAAGAAATATGCAAATGTTTAAAATCTATAACTTCACTTTTATATATGTAACTGCAATGTAAAAATCAAATCCAAAATGGCCGTGTGTGTGTGTGTGTGTGTGTGTGTATGATGTTATTGATAGTTATTGACAGTGCATTGAAAATTACACATCAGTATGTAGACCTGAAGGTTAGTATATGCTAAAGACTTTGAGGTTTCAGGGACTTGAAATGATTCTTGTCCACTATCCTGAGTGTTTTCTGAACATTTTAAGTGTGCAATGGATTAAGCTTAGAATATAACACCAGTTAAACATTGCAGGAGATCAGTCAGAGTGGTGGGAGAAATTACAGGGAAAGGGTGCAAACCTTCTGAAAGGTCAGAAGGCTCTGCATAGCTTTGGGGGAGAATAAGCTGAGGGCAGCTGTTCTCTTACCCTGAGGCAGAGGGCAAGGAGTAGGTACAAGCAAGTGTAGGGGAATTTAGCATAAACAGGCTTGTTTACTTATGTTAACCAGGAACTGACCTTTGATCATGCCAGCACAAGACTGCTCCCTGAAAGGAGGAACAATAATGTTAATTACCCACAGATTGTGTTGGCTTCAGGCTTTTGGCATTATGTCTGTACTAAATAAAAGCAAGGAGCCCCAGCTTATCGAGACTGTTCACTCTTCAGCAGTCCCCTAGCTGCTCTTACACTGTATACCTGTGTCTGAGTACCCCTTTCATCCATTGCTCGGCCAGGGTCTGCAGGACATACCTGGCAAAACAGCTCTCCTTTTTTTGAAAAACTAAGACAATTTCAATAAAGTTTGAACTTTGGTTAATAATAATGTAATGTATCAATGTGACAAATGAAAAATATTAATGTAAAATGCTAATAATAGGGAAAACAGGATGTGGGATACAGTGCAACACTATCTATACTATGATCAATTACCTCCTTGGAAAGGCTGTAGACAGATGAGGAATGGTGTATTATATTCTCTTATATATCTAGACATATCTGTTGAGTGGTCACATAAATAAAATCAAGAATCAGCATTGCAATAGGTACTCATTCAGGCTAATTAAGTGGTAACATAGTTTATTGAAAGATGATCAAAGAGGTTAAAGAGCCCAAAGGAGCAGCTTTATCTATTGTCTATGTATTTATCTATCTACATCTATCTATTCTATCACCTAGCTAGCTAGCTAGCTAATCTATGCATCCATCCATCCATCCATCTATTTATCTATTGTTATTTAGTTTTCCTTTAGGAGGAGAAAATATCCGAATGTAATTAAGAATAACTTATTACACAGTTAAATTTGGTAACACACATCCTCTGAAAACAGAGGAACAAGAGGGTATTAGAGACCTTTGGTTCTTTAGAAGGTATTGAAAGTCAATATAGGTATTGAGATACGGGACAAACATGTTTCTAAGAGCAGGCTATAACCTTTAAAGGGTTGGGTAGATGAGGTGTATTCTTCTTTTCTGTTTATTCATGAACAATTTTGCAGATGGAAATAAAGGAATGTCATATTTGTAATATTGACTGATGAGACTGCTATCTCTCTAAAAAAAATAGTTCTGGATATGTAGAAATAGCTTCATTTTTTGTTAGTATTTTTTATGTTTATACTCCTAAAAAAAGCATACTTATTTCCACGAGCCATGACTAAAATCACATAGTCATATGACTGGATTTCAGCAGTCACTGAAAGTTATCCCCTAAGCCCTGTTCAGAGCCATGTTCAAAGCCAGTCCAGGGGCTCCATGCTGACTAAATAAGGGGAGAAGGGGCAGCACGAGGGACCCCTTCCACCCTGGGGTCTTTCTCATGCTACTTGTGATGGGCTCTGTGGGAATCTTAGTAATCCTCAGAGATTCCATTAATGAGTAGGTGGCTTATTTCAAATGAGTAGGTCTCCCTCCTCTGCCATCCCTGTTCCTATGATCGCCACATCAGTATGCTTCTTACATCATACTGAAACCATTTGTTTACAGGCCTGTGTTCCCACTAGACGCCAGTTTGAGTGCTTTGAAAGCAGAGACTGGGTCCCATTTATCTTTGTTTTTCCAACAAGTATCACAAGGAGTAGGCACTCAAAAATTAATTATTGGAGTGAAAACAAACTTTGGGGAAAGTAGAATAAAGAATCTCAGATAAAGTGTCTGAGAGGCAATTCTAACACTCTTGATCGGGTGTGGTACATTCTTTACCAAAGAGAAAATTTATGAAACCACTTTAGAAAGATGCTTGATAAAACCTCTTTTTATTCTGCCACATTCAATTTCTCAAAATTATGCCCTGTCCAAGGCCATCAGAGCTTTCTGAATCTCTTTTCTATCTTAGGCAAATGTTTATTTCCAAATGTTCACCATGCCAAGATTGTGTTATCTAATGTGGGCATTCAGAACTCTAGGTAGGTGCTAATAACCTTGTTGCTATTAAGGATACCAGATTAAAAATTAACAATGTAATCACAGAAAATTCCAGAGATAACATCACAATTAGGTCTTCAAAACAACACAGTTCTTTACAGAATCTTCCTTTGCTTCTATACTGCATTTTGTCTGATAAGCACTTGCCAACAAAGACATCATACTAATTACAATTTGTTATACAAAGGGTAGGAAAACTGATAAATGATTCATTGATTATTTTCTTTATGAAATAATTCTTCTGTTCTTGTCCTCATGTTACATTTGGATAACAAATGGAGGCTTTAAGTGCCTTCTCAAGGAGTTTTTTAGAAAAAATCATGTTTTCAGTATTAATTCTTAGCAACTTTGAGTGCATATACATTAAACAAAAAAAAAGGAGGACAAAATGAGTATTTTTGGTTCTTTGTATGTGGAAAAGAATTCCCCTTTTAAAAGTGGATTTGTATAAAATAGTCTTTGGCTTCTCTGTAAGATTTTTCACTCCCCACCATTCCAAGTTATGTAAGGCACACATCCTCTCCTCTGTGTCCCCAAATGCTATGCTAGAGAAGGCAAGATGTCTCTTGGCATTTATTCTGGTTTTCTTGTCCTGAAAAGGTCAATACCTGATATGATAGCTAATTTGTCAAGGGAGAATGGCTGAGCAAGAGCAGGAATTTGGGCAGTGGGGAAATGTGAGCCAGTCCACAGGGCCCTCAGTGAGTAGGAAGGAGTGACCAGGAAGTCTGAGGTGAAGAGGAGTGGGCGGTTATAGAGCCAGGGTCAGGGGCTCCAAATGCTTTCTGGGTGCCTTCTCTTCTCTGTTTTCTCCTGGGAAGCAATTTTATGATTCCCAAATCTGTATAAGATGCCCAGTGGTCTCTCCATCAGGACATTTCCCTCATGCATACACCCATGCACCTTATCCATACCATGCCCCAAAGTGATCTTGCATTTTCTCAACCCTTTTCTCATTTCTGTATTCCCATCTCAATGAATGGTGTCAGCAGTCATGTAGGCCAGAAACATTTCTTCATCACCCCGTCTCTTTGTTCTTCCTTAATCCCATGTATTCTTGATGGATTTTACTTCAAAATGTTTCTGAAATGCATTCTTTCCATCTTCCTTCACTCCAAACCTCATCATCTCTGTTCTGGACAAGTATAATCTCTTCTTGACGATCTCTCTGGCTTAAGTCTTTTCTCCCACTTTTCCATCCCCTAAACTGCTGACACAGTGAGTTTTCTATAAAGCAAAGCTGATTGTGTCATTCTCCTTGATTAAAAGGCTTCAGTTGCTTTCCATCATTTAAACTAGGGAATCAAATCTGGGATTCTTCACCTTACATAAGAACATCTTCACAATTTTATCTCTCTTTACATTTCTGGCCACTTCTCTGCAGGTTGACCCTTTACTTGCATGCTATGTTTGATCCACTCAGAATAACTCACAGAACTTCTTTCCATGCCAATTGTAAATTAGATAGATATTTATTATTGAGGTATGACATGCCAGGCACTCTTCTTCTAGGTCCTAGGGACATAGATGAGGTGCCCTAGTACATGTTCTTCTGGAACGTCCTTCTTAGGCTTCCTTTAAATTCTGCTCACATATGACCTCCTCTGTGTAGTCTTCATGGCCCTCCCAGGTAGAGGCAGCCAGGCCATTTTCCATGCTACAAGAATTTATTACCTCACATACACAACTCTGATGTGGCACAATACAAATATGTGTCTCCTTATCTCTTTCCCTCACTCAACTGAGGGTTAAAGTCCTAGACAGAGCCTGTGTCTTATTCATCTTTATCCTCAGTGTTCAGGGTAATGCAAGGCATGAAGCAGGTGCCTGATAAATATATAAATATTTTCTGAATGAATGATAATATGTGCCCATGATGTATGTCCAGGATAAATCCGCATCATACACACTTGCCCTGGGCTCTCTGGAAAAAATACAGGCACATCATCAGAGGACCCTCCACCACACACACACCTAATGTCAAAGTAATTCCCCAGACTTTTGAATCAAAATAAAATTTCTTTAGCTGAAAATAAAAGATAAACATAACTGGAAGGGAGGTTAACAGTGGTTGCCTCAGGGTGGTGAATTTCCAGAGGAAACCTGGGTATATATGCCAGCTATTCCCTTTGCCTGAAATGTCCACTCCAGCCCCTACACACACATACGCACACACACACACACACACACACACACATACGCACACAGCCTGGTTAACTCTTACCAATCTTTCATATCTCATTTGTATTTATTTAGGGAACCTTTCCTAACCTTTATCATCACAGATTAAGTGCAGTCTCCTGTCATGTATTCTTAGAGCATCAAATATCTTCCTTTAGTAGCTTTTATCTAGCTATAATTACACTTATTTATATTATTCTTTGATTAATTTCTATTTCTTTTTCCAAACCATAAGTTCAACAGGGCAAGCTCCATGTATGTTACACAGGAGACTCTCAATGTATATTTATTGAATAATAATCAAATGAATCATCTACTTTAATATTCATAATAACCAACCAAGGTGAGCCCTGTTATCATATGCACTTTCCAGAGAAAATGGACACAAGTACAATTAAGTAACTTGCCCAAGATCCCACAGTTAGGGATGAAACAGTGAGACAGTTACTGGCTTTCTGCATGCTGGTTTCCTGTATCACAGAGAACTAATTTAGAGCGATTTTAAAACTTTCCAACTTTAAATAAATGAGTTCAGCTTTATTATTCACATTGAATGCCTAAGAAAATTATTAATTTTAAATATGGGTTTAAAAAAATGAGTACATCCATAGAGAGTTTGTCTTTGTTTGATCTCTCAGCTCTGATTGGAAGTAAGTCAGTATTAGCAGTGTTGTTAAAATCTCCACCATGAAGATCCATGTGGGTGCTTGGAGTCTTACAATAGAAAAGGTAAGCTTATTTCCTTTTCTAATATATGGTTCTTGTTTAATTCCCAGTGTGTGTTTGAAATAATTTAAAAAAGTAATCTGATATTTGCAATTTACTGAAACATCTGACAACTGGGTATTGAAGAATTTATTGTTGCATTATTTGAGAGCCTTCCTAAAATCCTAATCCTATTTTTCTTACAGAATGAATGCATTCCTTCATATTAAAAGACACTAAAAAGTAATGGCAGATGAAATGTGGTCACGTTGAGCAGCTGCTCAGAACCTCAGTAAAGCAGGGGTCTTGATTACAAAGAGAGATCTATGGATCCCAGTTGATGGGGAGCAGAAACACAGGTACATCTTAAGTATAGAGGTCCTCAAGGGTACAACTTGGCTATACTGAGCACATTTTCCAAGGCCACTTGCCAATCCTGCTCTTAAATGCCATTGAACCTGGCCAGAATTAATTAAGATGGATCCCCAGTTTGTAGGATACTTAGCCCATTGAAAGAGAAGGTGACGCTGAATAAAAAATGGATTACAAGAGCAGAACTGGAGCCCTCCTCCCACCTCTCAGGGAGAATGTAAGGATGATTGTTGCTCCCTACTTCCCAAGTTTGGTATGGACAAAAACTAGATGCATGAAGGGGTGCTGGGTATCAAGGAAGAATTGCTTTCTAACTCATTAGGTATCTGAATGCCCAGTTCATCTGCTTGTAGTGGGATCTTGCTATTTGCAAAGCTTATTTAAGCTACCCTTAGAACAAGTCAGTATTTCTATTCCCTTTCTTTCAGATGGATTCTCTTAATGTTACTCAAGCAGCCAAGCAGTTAGGAGTAGAGCTCTGAGGAGTCAGTTCCCCCACCTGACATGTTGCATCATATTAATGCTGAATTTCAGACATGAATTATTTTAACGGCCCATTTTATAAGCCATTCATTGTCTGAATTCTTATAAGAATTACCAAGTTTTATTCTTTAACCACTTAATACAATTTTTTTCAGCTCAGAAGGGGATCGTGGAAAGCTGGTCAGGGCACATTTGTCCTGTGGGCCAGGTAGATTCCTTTACACCAGGGCGCTGGGAAGATCTGTTGGTTAGAAATGAGACTTATGTCAGGAAGCACAAGGTAAGGGTAAAATTTAGTTCAGGGTTATTCTTTTTAACCTGGGAAAGTGCATGATTTTTGCAAACTGCTGTAAAAGTACTTGTCATGTGAAATAGTTTAGCCCTAATGAAAACTCCCCAGAATAACAAATAAGGAGATATTTGCAAATGGCATGAAATATCAGAAACCAAAGCAGTGTTTTGCTGTGATGAAATGTCTTAGTACATTATTTATGCATTTTTGTTTTTATTCAGAGCTGCATAGAGACATAGCTGTTTAAATACATTAACTTTCCCATTCTACTAATTCATTGAGCAGAATAGATTCAAATCACCAGTGTATCAGTCAGGATCTACACAGGAAATAGAAACTACTCTAAGTGCTTTAAACAGAGAAAATTTAATACTTGGAATTGGTTACATAGATGATAAATGACCTGAAAAGCTAATCAGGGACAGAGGAGGCAATTCAAAGATATATAAGAACAGGAAGCCACTGCTTCTAGGATGTGGTATTTCCAGAAACCAGTTACTCAGGCTGGAACAAGTGGAGCCTAGTGGCTGCCTGGCAGAAGCTGGGACCATGAAGGAAAGGGATGTCTAGTGGGAGTGGAGCCACAGAAGACACAGCTTCTTCCTGCTGGAAATGCCTCCCCAAGGCAGAGGGAGAAATACGGTGACTTCTCCCCTTTCCTCATCCTACAGTTTTCTGCTAGTACCCGTGATTGTCAAAACTACTAGAAGCTGGTTGTCAAGGGAGCCTCCAAATGGTGTTTCCTGTGATTGACAGCAAAGTAGAGGAAGGGAGGGAAATGGATTTAAGGATACACAGGCAAATGGCCAATTAGCACACGCACTGACTTACAGTATCCTGTCCATGGCAAATATCAAGTGCATTACTTTTATGCTATTAGTTTTGAAGTTCAATTCACTTCTTCGTTTCCTTAGCTTATATTTCTGAGCAACTTTGATTGACCCATCCCTTGTGTTCTATGTAGCACAAAGACACTGGAGTTTTTCTGTGGTAGAAAAGCAGAAACCAAGAAAACATGAAAGGGAGGAGATAGGTGGGGAAGGGATCATACACTTTATTTGGATATGGCTACATTAAAAAAAAAACTAGGTAGAATGCTTTATTTTTTTTAAGTTATATTTCTTTGGACAGGCCCTATTTAAACAAACAAACAAACAAAAAACTACCTGTGGCTACTAAGCATTCACTGGGTCTATCATTCTCTTTTAGGATGTCTTTAGGGGAATATGCAGTAAAAAGAGGAATGGGATCTAGGCTGAGATCTGGTCTGGTCAGGAGCAGACTGGCTGCCGGTAAAAATGGAAAAGAAGAAACATGTGCTCTGTATGTTCATCACCCCTGTTTCCCACCTTCCTCTCCTTTGGGTTTATGCCAGGTCTCCCAGGGATAGGTCCCCTAGTGCCCTCTTTACTCTCCTCAAGGCCTGGTGGATCCTAACCGATGGATGTTTATGGAGAACTGGTGCTGCCACAGCCAGTAGCAGGACCTGTCTACACCTGTTGGTAACCTGAGCGTCCCACTCACAAATCCCAGCCTTCAGGCTTTTCCACCCACATGCCACGTCTCTTGATCCTTTGGAAGTCATTAGACCAGATTTGAACTGCCTGAGGGACAGGCTGTCCTTTTAAATTCCATTTATCAAGAGCCGTTATGTGCCCAGAACTTGACGGGATGCTTTTCCTGGATTATCATGTTTAATCCTCACACCAACATCAGGTTACAGATGAAGAGACCAATTTAGAGATTAAATAATTTTCCCAAGGTCACTCAACAAGTAAGCCTAGAAGTGGGATTTGGACCTGATTCGTTGTGTGCAAGCATATGCTGCATCACACTGCCCAGGGCCAGGACGGGCAGCAGAATGCAGCCTCCTCCACATGTTCGCCGGACTCTCAGCATCTAGAGAACTTTGCCCGTTAGCCAGGCATCTCAAAGCCACAGTCACAGCTCTGGACACACAGGCGCTGAGGAGAACTGATCGAGCAGTAATGTCTCCATGGGGACCAGCCAGTCAGCAACAGTGTACACACTCACTGTGTACTGACCAGGACTCAGACAATATGTTCTGCCAATCCCTGGACTCCTAATTAGCCTTCCATCTCCCAAAGTGAGTCGGTGTCATGTAATCAAACGCGTCTTTTTCCTTGTCTCCTCTCATTTAAGGGACTGTAGCTAGCTCCTACAGCTTATTCTGTACTACCCATCAGGACCAATATAAAGTCATTCTAAGAATAATCCACCCAAACTGGCCTTCATATCTGGTGTCTGGAATATAGCAGAAATCTTTTCATTCAGTGTTAAAGCATTGCATCATCCAACGAACTGACTGCAAATGGACACACAGTCTAACTTAAAGGTTATGGATCAGTAGGTAAATGCAAAAATTCTATTAGTTTTCAGACCTGGGGTTTATGACATTCATTTAAAATGAAATCAAAATCCTGTACAGAAATAGGAAAGGCACCATGGATAGATTCACTTTTAACAGCATCCACTTGGCTATTACACAAGGGCCAAGAAGACCGTAGTTTCTATATCATGTAGTTACTTTTTATTCATGTTCACTGACTTTGACAAAGACGGTAAATAGCATGCAGAGAATAGATACATTTTGAAGAAATATTAAAACACTGATTAATGTCACATTAAGAAGTGTAAAGTCCCTTGGGTAGAGGGAGAAAAATTAAAATGCCTTTGGTTCTTAATGAAACTGCACCAGGCTTACATAAATCTAAAATCCTTACTTTAACCTGAGTTTAAAATAATGGGCTAACTTGACAGTGCTTTACAAATCCTAGCAATGAACATTATCATTTATTACCAGAATGAGTAATAATAGGAGTAGCAGAGAGATAGTGCATATTGGGAAGCGTCCAAAGAGTTTAGCAAGACAATATTTCTTTTTCACAATACAAAGATAAAACAGTCGTAAAACTGAGAGTTCATTTCATTCACTGGGAGGAGAAGGGCAGGTGGGTGTTCTGGTTAAACAGATTGCAATCCTCTTCTATAGGAATGTAAAGGAGAATGAAGAAACACAAGAGGTAATATTCACTCTGCAGTGCAAGAAGGTACATGGATTTAAAGTCCATCACAGTAATTAAATTTCAATGTTGACACAGTACATCTCAACATTCAGAGTTCTAAATATAGTTTATACAGTGCCTGTGAGCAAAATGCAATGCACATGAATATTTATCTCTGTAGTGAAGCTGCTTCTGCCACATGCTCTGAAAAGAAGGGTTGAGATTAGGACAGACCAAAACAGAGTCCACAGAATTTGATGATAATCATTTCAAAGTAGTTGAAATGAGCCCGTGGCCTCGTCAGAAGCAGTGATTTTAAGCATTTTTGGTTGTAGAACCCTTTTCACAAATGAAATCTAATTAGAAACTAAATATTTGAAATGGATTGAAGTGAGATAGGTTAGTTGATTTTTGCAGGTGGCAGGGTATTCCAGGCCAGTGACTTCTCAATGCCACAGACTTTGAGATGCATAATCTAAAGCTATTCTTTTAAGCAATAAATAAGTAAAATAAAAATCCACTGGGTATTTGATTGATTTTAAGGTACTGACAGATGGTAGAGAGCTATGTATTTCTAAGGAAGGGCTTATGGAATGGGTTGGTTATGATAGGGAAGAGCAATAAGATTAGATGAAATGAATGCTAAAATAAATGTTATTCACTTTCTGCCACATGAAGATACTGTTTTCTTTCATATTATTCCTGGGCCCTCAACTGTGGATCTGGTTCCAGCATGAACTGTGCATCTACTCTGTGTTTGCCCTTCCACCCAGTGTGTCCAACTATGCCTTGGAGGTGGTGTCTGCACTTAGGCTCTCGCCTCTCTGGAAGCGCCTGGGACTGCAAGGTGTTGTTCTTCCTCTTATGCCTAACATGTTTCTCCACCCTCAGCCCTGATTTCCTTAAGAATGTTCATAGTTTTTTTTTTCTTTTTTGAGAAGGAGTCTCACTCTGTCACCCAGACTGGAGTGCAGTGGCATGATCTTAGCTCACTGCAACCTCCACTGCCCAAGTTCAAGAGATTCTCCTGTCTCAGCCCCCCAAATAGCTGGGATGACAGGTGCGTGCTACCATGCCCGGCTAATTTTTTGTATTCTTAGTAGAGATGGGGTTTCACCATGTTGGCCAGGATGGTCTCCAACTCCTGACCTCAGGTGATCCGCCTGCCTCGGCCTCCAAAATTGCTGGGAATACAGGCGTGAGCCACTGTGTCCGGCCAAGCATATTTATAATTTTTTAGTCAGCTTAGGTTACACATGCTGTGGTAACAATCCCAAGTCCTCAAGGACTTAGCTTATTTCTTGCTAGTACTGCTTTATCATAATGGGCTGGGTAGATGTCTTCTTCACTCTGGGACCCAGGCTAACACTCATATTTGGGATATTGCTGGCCTCGTGACAGAGAAAAAGCCCCATGTGGCAATATATTACATAAGGCCTCTGAAATTTTCTGCTGGGAAGTAGCGTATATCATTTCTTTCCACATACCATCGGACAAAATAGGTCAATTGGCCTTTGAGAAAGCTCAATTCAACCATTTCAGCTAAGTTTCTTTTGTTGCATGATTTCAGTGGTGGATACCATATTTCTTTAGAGCTAGCATGACTCATGCCAGTTTCCATTGAGAGCCAGAAGTAGGATTCCTTATATGTTTCTCTTTTAGATCTTGTTTCTCCTATTAGAATTGCTTACTAAGTAATTTCATATCTGAAGCTGCTACTAGCATTTAAGATATTGGAAAATCAGAGATACCTAATGCGTCCTGAACAAAAATATCGCTATGCCTTAATGCTGCTGACTCTCCCAAGAGGATGTTTTCCTGGAACCCTACAATTATGAAATCATGGCTTTAAAAAACATTTTCTGTACACATTAAGATTGACAGACATGATTTGCAGCAGGAGGAATTGGGCTTTGCATCACAGATGCTTATTAGTGAATTCATGGATCAACAGGCTTACAACATATTCATTCATTCAGCGTTTATTCTGAACCAAGCAAGCACTGTTTCAGATCAAATCCTGCTGTCATGTAGTTTACAAATACAATCCAACCTGGGATAGATATTTGACATTATAAATGACATGTTCAACATCTGACATCATCCCAACTGCTCCACTGATCCCAGCTCCACCATTTACTAACTATAAGACCTTGGGCAAGTTACCCAACTTCTATAATACTCCCCATGCAAAAGATAGGGATAATAAAAGCAACTACCTCATAGGTTTGTGGTGAGGATTTCCTGAAATAGTGAAAAGCACTTAATTGTGCCTGGAGCTAAGCAAGTGCCCAATAAACATTAGTCATGGTCCTCATTACCACCATGATCAGATTACATATTAGAGTGGTGGTGAGGAACAGAATTGGGCTTTGTAGACTTTTACCTGAAAAAAATATGGAGATCTTTGTTGAAGAAGCTTAAGATGGGTCAACATTGTTATGTAGCTGTTTAAAAAGCTACAGCCACCTTAAGTAGTTGATGAAAAATGTCATATTGTAGGAAAATTAATTCTACTTCAGTCTTCTCTGATCAAAATTTACCTAGAATATGGAAATATGATTGTGGTGTGGGACACTCATTTCTGAAAAAGAAAGAGTAGCTAGTATATCTGCATCACACAGCGTCCTAAGCACATAGTTCCTGTAAAGATGAGTTCCTGGCATTATACAGCAGCAGGCACTCTTTCATTTTTGTTAAATCATTATACAGAGGCAGGCACTCTTTCATTTTTGTTAAATCACTAGAAGTCATGACATATTTCAACCTTAGTTTCTTCTAGGAATTTTTCAAACAACTGTTGGGCAATCCTACAGGGATGTTTTATAATGCCCTTCAGAATGTCAAAAGGACTTATACCAATCCCTAATTTCCTGCTGATCTTTACCATCTGTTACTTTGACCTTTTCATCAAAGGCTTCTCAAGCTGCTGGAAGCCCTGCATGTCAATACCCAGTGGAATATTCTTCCTGGGTTTCTTTGCCTCAGTCCCAGCACTATCACTTGCATACATTTTGTCGGCCATTATGGTTTCAAACAGTTCACTAGAACACAAAAATATATGGCAGAAAGAAAGGCTCCTGAGGGGTACATAACAAACATTGCTGAAGACTTTCAACTGAGTATGGTACCGTAGAGTATTCACTGGCTGAGAACATTTGCCATATGGGGCACAAACGTTTGCTGCCTGACAGCATCCGGTATAGTCTCCCAAATCAGCTCTCATTGGCTCAGAGTATGCTGGCACTCTGAGTATCTGAAAAATTATATATTAACAGTTTGCACTAATAAATTGTTCTATAGATAATTCTTTTGAGAAACTATTACATATGCAAATAGTATTTTAACAACCCAGTCTGCAGGGGCAGTATTAAATGGTACATGGGTTCAAATTTAGTAGTACTTTAAGAGAAATAGAAATAAAGTATTGTCTGCTTAGAAGATAACCACATGATGAGAGAAACAGGAAAGAGTCAAAGCAACTAGGAGTGTGAACATCCAAAAGAAAAGACAATTCACTTGAAAACTACTTCCAAGCAAAAAGGAAAGCTGACTTGCTGTGTTCCAGAGAGCAGAAGGGAGAATAAAAACTGGGTAATAAGAAAGCATATTTTTGTTCCGCTTGAGAAAATATTTTTAATACTTAATACTGTCCCAAAAAAGGAATAGTTTACATTCTGTGATAACGAACTCCTTGTCAGTAGAGGTAGTAAATGTGGATGACCATTTGTTAAGGGATTTATGCATTGAGTAGTGTGGTGGTTTATAAACAGTGGCCACAAACTCTTTGACATTCCTTCTATAGAGATATCTATGTACCCTCCTCTTAAATCTACATGGGATTGTAATTGCTTTAATTAATTAAGGATGAGGAAGTGACACTATGTGATTTCCAAGGCTGGGTCATGAAAGTCTATCCGATGTCCGCCTGATTTCTTGGAATGCTTGCTTTTCAGATGCTCTGTCTCAGAACCCAGCCACCAAGTTGTTATAAATCCAAGCCACATGGAAAGACTGCTTGTGGGAGGCACAACTCAAACTAGGTTTGAACTTTCATTTATATCCATTGTGTCACTGGAAAAATTAGAAATAAATTAAGTTCTACTAAAATCTAATATCCTAATTGTCTACGGCACCATCATTCATCTGCACGTCAGAGTCAACATGTGAAATCTTCTCTTTGAGTACTGTGCAACATATTCTGAATTAAATGGTCTAGTCAAACTGGTTTATATATGTATTATATTATTTAGTTTCAACTTATCAATCAGCCCTCTCAAAATGGACAAGTGGCGTAAAAAGATTTCTGCAAAGAAAACATAGATTGACTAAAAATAGTAACAAGGCAAGCACATAGACACAAGAAGAAACTGTCAGAGCTGACACATCTCCTAGGGCAAGTTTCTAGCTAGCCACAGTATCAGAGTAAAAACCGTGATGATTTGATCTCATCAGAACCAACTCAATGATTTAGAAATTACCCAAGAGACTACTGGAAATGCAGATTTACACCCAATATATTATTGATCCTTACCCAGAGTTATTGTGCTTGTTATATTAATTAATGATGATGGTACATATGTACATATTTGTAACTAATAAATAAAATTGGAAGGTTGAAAAATATGAAATTGCCAATGTTCAAGTATTTTTGACCCACAAATTGTCAATTTCATATGGTTCAACCTAATTTGCTGAGGTTAAATGCTCAAAAATTATTTACTTTGGAGTGAGTACAGTAAAAATGTCTGTGTAGACTATTGGTTTAAGGAATAAGACACTTGATAAGCATGAATTTAGTGAGTGTTTAGGAAACTGTTTACCATTGCTCCCCAGCTGTGTATATATGTGAACACAGACATATGACATGTTACAAAGTTATTGCTTTCCTTGCCTGGTGAATAGATAATTTTATTATAACACATGCACTCTTCCCAATTGGGGTGGCTCTTAGCACCCAGATAGATTATGAAACCCTGACTTGAATGACAATAATTATTCTTTGCCTGACTCCATCCTGCAGTGATGTATCTAGAAAATCAACATTCCTTAGTAAAAAAACAAGGCTTTAAAAAGAATGATCTTTATGGGAGCTGGTGGTTATAGAGAATTTTAGTGCCAATAAAAAGAAGATGAGGATTACTTGTTCCTTTGAGGCCGTGAGGTAATTAAAAAACAATATTTAGTGGTTTTTAGAACACCTATTTCCATGAAGTCTCAGCACTAAACAATTCAGGGAAATCAGAATAGATAAATCACCTAAACAGATCAGAAAAAAAATGGATAAAGCAACCATAATTCTATGCTACCTCCACCCCCTCCAGATCCATTAAATTATTTCAACCTCTTGGCATAAAATCCCATAACACTCCAAAGCATGTGTCTTGCTTTGGTGCTTGTCAAAATTAGTGTCTGAAAGACTGTACAGGGAATGCTTTTCCATTCAAGGGACAGTTTCCTATTGAAGCCCCTCTCCCAAATGACTCAGAAATGTACTCTCACCCTGCATATGCAATATCAACTCTCTCTTATCAGCTAAGATTGTTCTGTTTCATGGCACCATATCTAAAATAGATTTATGCCTTAAATTAAAGAGAGATCATGAGCTTATTTGTTTATTTGTTCTTTCAGTCACTGATACATTCAACAAGTATTCAAGTGACTACCACAAGCCACGCAGTGATGAAGACACAAAAAGAGTACAGCAATTTGCTACCTGGGGCTAAGGGGCTACCAAAAAGTTAGAATTCCAAACACCAGGTGAATCTGGTTCCCTAAGATAACATAAAAATGTGAGAAGAATAAAACAGGTTGTTGAAAACTAATGTGTTCTGGCACTTTTGTGTTTCTCAATAATTTACATATAAACACTGGCTCCTTCAGGAGCTATCTCCAAGTTAAAGTCATGTGACAGAACATCCGGAAAGAGCAAGAAACAGAAAGCGTAGGCCTAGTGAAAGGGAGAGGGTAGCAGCAATTTCCAAAATCCCTGGGATTCCATATCCCCTACAGAGTGAAGAGTGGACGTGAATCTGTCAAAAGAATGTAGAACAACCTGTAAGAGCCTCTTACAGGCCAAAGATGGGACAATTTGAGCATCAACAGGGATGATGTAAATGCAATAGATTGAAATACTTCAACAAATTTTAAATCCATGTGTTCTTCATGATAGTAAAAAATTATTGAGTACCGAGGGATACTGTAGGGAACTAATGATAATTTTGAAAACTGTAAATAAAAGAATCAAGAGTTTATCCTCCCTTGGCTACACTAGTTGTACTACTGGTCACCAAAGAATAAAAAGGAGGAAATTTTTATTATAAAAATATCACATCTAATAAATGATGAAGGTATGAGAAAATAAGAATACCAGTATTTTGTAATCTCTAATAAACTAATGGATTTAGGCATTGAACATTAATGGCTAGCACTTCAAAAAGAGATAAAGCATATAGTGTGCTTTTTATTAAGTAGAAAAGACCACATATGTAAATGTCTTATCAAAGAAAACCCCACAAAAATCTAATATAATAAAACTTCTAGATCTAACTACTAAGTACAGTAAATAAGAGACCAAAGAACATATTAAGCTATATCATGGGGATGCAATCAGCAAAAACTAGACTGTGAGAAGCTACAGGACAAACAATCATTTTTTCCCTTGCAGTTTGACAAATGAACTGCAAGAAGAAAAAAAGAAAAGGAGAGGAGTACCATATGTTTTAAAAAGTCTCAAGATAAATCAATCTATGGACAAGCAATGTATGTATTTTATTTGAATTATGATTTCTTAAAAAATGTATGATGCATTAGATAATTGCATTGACTGGAGATCTGATGACATTAAGACTTATGGTGAATTTTTTTAGTGTGGGATTGGTATTCTACTCATATATAAAAACTATGTTTTTATCTTAGGAAAGTACATAATAAAATATTTTGAAATGAAATAATATGCTATTGGATTTGCCTCAAAAAAAACAGGTGGGAGAAGGGTTGGGAAGATGTGACTGATGATGAAGATGGGGCTGCAGAGACCAATGAGTTGGTATTTTCTGGAGCTGGTAATCGATGCATAGAGGTTTCTTTTATATTATTCTGTTTATATTTGTGTATGTTTGGATTTCTCCCCTCTCCACAATCAAAAGCAAAAAGAAAACAAATTAGTGGACATATGAATTCATGTATCCAAAAGATCAGCAGGACTGGCTAATTTAGATTCTTTCAGATTTTCCAGTGAAGTTACCAGACATATAATAGTCCGGTTTTCTCAGATCCAAAGCTATACCCAACGTGAAATCATATGAATATATGTAAGCACGATAGAATGAAAATAGAAACTCACTCTTGCTCTCTCCCTCAGTGCATTTGTGTAGAATATATGTATGTCCACCCACACACAAATTTGTGTATGCATAGGTATATCCTCAGATGCGTCTTATTTATATTCTGCTTGAAATTGTTTTTAGCCTTGTTGGAGAAGGCATCTGAGGCTGACAACAAACAAACCAATATTTCAATTAGCACAAAAACACGTATCAGATTTTACATACCAAATAAATGATCCTGGTGGCATGGGTAGGTAGTGTATGTAAAACGAGTCCATGTGAATGAGCATACAGATGCTGTGCCTAGAAGATTAAGGGAATTCTACACTATCAAATATCTGTGTCTAGGTTTATTTTAGCCTGGAGAAAATGCACTTGACTTAGAAATTCCATATTTTAGAGCAGCTCCCAGTTTCCTAGGGCTAATCTTTAATACTGAATAGATAAAATATTCTCCAATCCAACAAATCAAGCAATAAAAAGATGGTTCAGCTACTTTTCATATCAAAGGTCAAAGAATCCATCTTAATACTCTACTATGAAATGCTAGCCCGATGAAATTAAAACAAGACAACACAAGCCAACAAACAAAAACCCCAAACTTCTGAAAAGTAACAAAGTCCAGATTATGATATAATGACCTCTTGCAACTGATTGTTTACTACATCTAGTTGTTTACATAAAATAGAAGTCCTTATAGGCCTCTACATTATTTAAGAAAATTAGCATGTTTCAAGAAAGTGGCAGATTATTGCAGATGAAAGTGTTTTACCAATAGGGATTTTATGGTTGGCAAATGTGATTAGATATCCGTTAGCATCTGCAAGCCAAATATGTGGCATGAACATCCCAGAAACACCTCAAAATGGATATTCTAATTTCCACCACTTCAAATGGACAAAAGGTTTTTATTCAGGCATAATCAAAGACAAACAAACAAAAAACTAGATAGTAAATTAGGGCAAGTTATTTCTGCTGCTTAAACAATTATCAAGTCCCCATCTGCTGCCTAAGGATAAATGGCAAAAAGAATCGTTTGTCATTGTCATTTTTTGAAATGTGGCAAATGTTGACCGTCTACTTATTAGTCTGTTGCCTTCATCCACTAAACATATTGAAATTTTATAGGAGATGAATTTAGGGAAAATGGTAAATAGTCTCTTTCTCCAAGTGAACAGAATAAGGACATAAAGAATGATAAAGCTACCCTCCCAGAACCACTTGCTCCATTAATACAATTCTGCCGGGAATCTCTGATTACACAGAGGTGGGCTTGCAGTTTCCATGACCACTAATGGGAGCAACATGTGCACAATGCTGGGAGGACAGTGCCTTGATGCTCTGAGGGTGTTGCTCCTAAATATCTCCCCACTTTACCAGGGCTTTGTTTTTGACAAATACTGGTGTGCTGTAATGAACTTTAAGCAACAGCTGGAGGAAGAATACATGCCCAGTTTTCAAGGTCTATAAGAAAATGAATGTTTTTATGACATGATTTATAAATGGTATTATATCTATGAAATTTTAATGCTTTAATTTTGAGCCACATGGCATGAATTAGTGAGCCAAGATACTATCAGGGCTCGTTTTCACAAGAGCAATTTCCACTAAAAGATTAAGAGGCTATAGCTCTTGGTAAAGGTTACCTTCCAAGCAGAAAGAGGCAGTGGCAAGGGAAATCTAGCATGGCCTTTTCTACAAAACAATTCCCTTGGAGAAATCAGAAAGCTCTCCATTCAGTAGTCCTGTAATCAAAACAGAGAAATGGGAAGAACAAGTTTTGCTTTGATAAAATTTAATAAAGACAAATTGAATAAAACAAAAACTGATCAAAACAGAGAGACAACATTTAAAAATATTTACATACCACATACCACAATTTCCCTTCCTTTTTAAAAACTGTAACCATCATACCTGAATAATTATGCAGCAAGTCTACAAAGGGAAAGAACTTTACATAAAGCCACAATCTTAATCTTTGAACCACTGACATGGGTATTTGTTTTGTCTTGCTTAGTTTTGTTTGTTTGTTTGTTTGTTTCTTTCTTTCTTTCTTTTATTCCTTCCTTCCTTTTGTGGTGGGGCAGGACATGTATGTGGTGGTTGCTGTTCGATCAGTCAACACTGCATGGTCACTCTGTACTGGATGTCATGGGAATGGAGAAGAAATGGCAGAAGAAAATTAGTTAGACATGCAAATCAGTACTTTAGCTACGAGAACCCCCTCATTCCTTATACCTACTGTGAAACTGATTAATCAGGCTCCCCAGAGCTTTTCCTCTGGTATTTCTTCTGACATGTCATCTGTACTTTCCAAAATTATTATACAACTTTTATGAAACTAAGTCTACAATACAGGCTCTAAGGTGTAACTGATGTCTCTTTTGTAAGCCAGAGAAATGTGCACAGCCTGTGTCTCCGAAGGCTAATATTTCAGCTCTTCTTGGGGTGTTATTACCTGCATGTGTCTGGCTTCTATAGCACTAGACTGCCAAGATTCCTTGGTCTAACTGCAACAGGGGAAAAGCTATCATCAATTATGGATTGGGAGCAAACAATTAACTTTGCAGGAAGCAATTCAAATGAAAGCCAAATTGCATTTTGGACATTTTGTAACATCAAAACTTCAGTTTATCAGGACATACAAAAACACTTCATTTTCCACAGTGTCTACGGGTGCCATTAAATTCTATCCTTTGGCCTTTCTCTGTGTCTCTGTTAAGAATAAAAACACTATCATGGAGGTAAACACCCATTGCCAATAACTAATAACTAATTGCCAATAACTAATCATCCTGTTTTCCTCTGTATCTGAGAGTCTCTAGGGGAGGAACAGAGAAATTTTCGAGCAGAGTTGCCTAAGGTTTCCCTAGCTGGCCCTGACTGCACTGGCCACCTGTTCCCTGTTTAGAGAAACCATCTTTCCCTCCCCAACCTTCTGTTCCTTGTCTCAGACTAATGATGATATATGGGGTGCCGTGTTCCTCCTAATTATGAAAATTGCTTTCTATTGGTTCCAAGATTTTTATTTGATATCTTCTCAGAATCTTGGCTAGCCTCTGTGCCTTGGGGCCCTTAAGTAAAATTAGATCTTAGAGCCCCCATATGGGATCTGACACACAGCTTTTAACCAGGAACTCTTATTTAAAAAAAAAGAAAATCTGGTTCTTTATAGAAAAGATGCTACTTCTCTACCATAAAGTCCACTACACTACCAAGCCTGGGCTTCCATATCTGAAGAAGAGCTTCCAGACCCTGATGCCCAAATACCATCATTGGTAAATACACCATTTCACCTTTTCCCTACGGATTTCGTTTAGTATGTTGCTCCTGTAAAATTGGGTGCCTTACCCAAGTTTGTGGACTTACCACCATCTCCCCAACTCCTCATATAAGAAACTTGAGAGTTAATCGTGATGCATTCACTACTCTCATATTTAGTTACCATCAAATCACCTTCCTCAATATCTTCTAAACCAGTCTACTCCAATCCACCCACACTCTGCTATTTTATTTGAGGATCTCAGGATTTCTTACATTTAGTACTAACGATTGTGTCTGATACAGCGTGAGTGCTCAATGCATGTTTGGTGAATAAATCAATGATGTAATTAATGAATAAAACCTGTTCTCTTTTGACTGGCCACTAAGGGCATAAGAGGATAGGGCACCAGCTTTCAGGTTCCATTGGAAATCACAAGATGGAGGGAAAACTCAGTTGTTTTATTTTCAGAAGGAAACTTAGTATGTTTGTGATAGATGTTGGAAAGGAACTTAAGAATGATTATCTTTTCATTGATGATTAAAATGGATTTCCATTTCCTCTGCATATAAAGGTGAACTGTTGCTATGGCTCAAACCAACACATTTCATCACTGGCTTCTCCAAGACAACATGTTCTGCATGTTAGAGTCTCTTCTCAGCTATAAAAATGAATATTTTGGCTGCTTCAAACTGCAATTCCATATTCAGAGTTTCTACTAAAATAACTCAACTATTCAGGTACCTTTGACCTATGGAAGACAGAGCTTAGGTCAACTTCTTTGCCTTAGCATGGGGCTTGAGGAAGACCACACATGGAGGAAGGGCCACCTTCTCAACTAGCCAAGTGAGTGAATCAACTCTGCTGACAAACGAGTGGCAGATCAAAGCCATATCCCCTAACAACCCGTTCTTCCACATGCTACTGGTGCTCTTTGATACAAGCTATTATTTTCTTCATCAGTTTTATGGACACCTTTAACATCTTAGACCCTTCCAGGGCTCTTTCTGGCAGTTTGAACTTTGAAACTTGGAAAAGAAATAACCCCAGGCTTCAACTGCCTGAGATAGTTCCCAGAGACTTGCACATACTTTCAGCAGAAGAAACTATGGGCCCTTGAATTTCAGATTAATATAAGGAAGATCATTTTGAAAATTGGAGCTACTGGTTGGTGGAATGGGCTGCTTCAGGAAGTAGAGAGGTTTTTGTGCCTGAAGATTTCAAAAAGAGGCTGGTAATTACTGCTTAATGTATCAGGGAGAGGATTCAGCCATGGGAGCAGGAGTGTAGTATAGATAATAGAAATAGAGAAGGTAGACCGTTTAAATTCATCTCTGAGATTCTACGGTCCTAATAGATTCTACTTAAGTGGTGATAAATTCTACGTGCAGACTTAAATAATTGTCAAAAGGCTATAAAATATCTAGAAATAAGGCTTATAAGACTGTCTCATTTTATATAATCCATTATTGTAGATACACAGTTTAGATAAAAATTCCTGATTTTGAATTTAACACATCATCATTCAAAACTGTGCCATATACCAGGTCCTCACAGTGTTTATTTAAATAATTTGGCTACTTTGTATTGAATTGTCAAGTTTCATACTGGGTATTTCTACTCTCTCTCTTCCATTTTCCATAGATTATAACTTTCACAAAGGCATTTTGCATTATTCATTGCAGTGTTTCTACTATCTAAATAGTCCTTAGCACATAGTAGGTGTTCAATGAATATTTATTGAATTTTGAACATTTTCTTACCCATAAGATTGGATGAAAAAGACAAAATTATCTATCCAGAGCAAATATTTTCCTTGCATCCTTCTCTACTGTCCCTGCCAACCCCACTCCTACCCACACTGGCTCCAAGGACTCAAAGAACCAGACCATTCATTACTTCCTAGAAGTACAAGGCCAGAGGATAAAAATTAAAATATTAACAGTATTTATATCTGCATAAAAAACTCACAAATGTGTTTATTTTTTATTTATGCTTTTCCATTTTTCATATTTATTTTTAAAATGAAATGTTATTACACCTATGAGACAAAAAAAAAAGGAGAAGAAAGGGGGAAGACACTACCTTGGCTACATGTTCATTCAAATTGGATGAACATCTCTATAAGCATGGAATCAAAAGGACATTTTTCCTTTTTCCTGTGTAGGTGTAACACAAACAATGTGAGGTAGGCCACATAGTCACACTAAGTTCTGAGCAGAGAAGGAACTAAGCACTCAGGTTCCCTGTATCAGGGCAGGGGATTGCTCCCTGTGTGTGCAATTCACACACAGACCCTGCTCCCTCAGAAATAAGAACACCACTCTGGGTGTTGGGATGCTTGCTGCCATATGCCAATCAACAATGAGATTTGTTACGTGGAAGGAGGAGGCAGGAGATGCAATGATCCTGGCCTGTCAGCAGGTTTATATCGCTTATGACATTTCAGCAAGTGACCGGATGCTTGTAAGAGGACCCGAAAGGTAGTTCCACTTGCCAGCACTGGTAATTGCTTAAAAAGTGTCTGTAGAAATCAGCAGTCGCCTTGCATGCCCCCTGGAAAAGACATGGCTAAGTGACTTCAGAGGTTTGTTCAGCACTGCCTTCAGCACAAATACAAATAAAATGATTAAGCCTATTTCCCCATGACTCCCCTGGCAACTCACTTCCAATCTCACCACATCGATCACCAGGAAAAGATTATCTACTTCTACGAAACTTTTAGTTAACTTTCTGGGCTATGGTCTGACATCAGCAAAGCTTCTCTTTAACTGATAAGACAAGCAATTTCATTTTTGTCCTTAGTGAGTGTAAGGTATTAAGACACTACCTAAAATTCTTCAAAATGGTATCTTCTTGTCTCCTTGCCAAGCTGTGAGACTAACAATACCTCTGACAAGCTGAAAAATTTCTTAGCTGCCTGCTGTCTCCGCAACAAATTTCCTTCATCAACTAATTCACTAATTTGGGCCTTCTTGAGAACTCAGCTAATTTGTAAGAACAGGTGGCTTATTCCATAAGTGTTCAATAAAGATTCACACATGATTACACATACAGCATTGCCTTAAAAACAAATGAAGAAATGTGTGTATTTATGGAGAAGCTAAAGAGACAGACAAGAGATTCTTTAGTAGCTAACTGTGTGCATCTGGTGATCTGGCAAAATTCTTCCCAGAAACTGGTGGGGGAAGGAAGCAGAAGTAGGTGACATAAGGATATAAAGTCCTGGTCACATGGACAATTAACTATTCTTGGGGAAGCTGCCAAGAGGTTATAGATATGAAACAAACAAAAAACTACCAATCACAGCTTCACTCTTATTTTTTCTCTATTCTTATGTTTACCTGGCCTTGAGTTTATTCAGTCATGCAACATTTATTGAGCATTTAATAGCACTTAATATGGGACAGGCACTGCTTCATTTGCCTAAGTTAACTATATTCTCTTATTAGAACAGAGGAAAGGATATGTTATGTGGTTAAGAAAATAAATTAGATGCTGTGATATTACTAGGATAGGCAGGAAAAAAGACAGTTCATGTAAAGAATATAAAGCCAATCATTCCCCCATTTGCCTGGACATAAAATATCCAAAAAAAGAGGGAAAAAAAGGAATGATAGCAACAATTCTGAATGATGTTTTTGTCAAATTTAAGGAATTGGCTAATTATTTTTCCATGAGGAATATTTAACTTAAGAAAAAATGCCTAACATCAGAGAAAGCTAGAAGATACAAAGTGATGTTATCATGATGTATTTTTCTCAAAAGGGCAATAATTTTTGATAAGATGATTGCTATAAGAGAGCACAGGAAAATTCACCCTTTTTTCTTAATAGGGTATTAAATTTTAAAATTTCTAAATTTTCTTAGTTAAGAATTAAGGATTTATGTGCATAAATCACTAGCTCACAAACCATTGGAACCATATAGTACAAAGTACAGTGAGTACCACAATAATTTTGAGTTAACATGTACATACCAGGATGATAATAAATTCAATCACTCTTTATATATGATAAGCAAAGAACAGCAACTCAACTCACTCAGGCATAGGGAACCTTTCTTTCCCATTCATAATCCTAGTTATTCTTCAATTATTTGATCCAGGAAAAAGTATTTGCATTTATAATATAAGATAGTAAATACTTCTGGTGCTCAGAAGGTTTAAAATAAAGGTTAATTGAGGTGAAGAATTCAACACAGTTCCCTAACAAAACATGCTTTCTAGAAGCAAGAGAATCTGTCTCCTACAGTCTGTGATAAAATCATGGCTGTGAAAATATTTCAACTGGCACAAGGATTACTGTCCCTTATAAGTGCAGAAGTTTCCTTTTTAAAAAAAGTAGGTGGATACAGAGGTAGCTCACATCTTTTGGTCCAAGAGTTCTAGCTAAGGTCTAGAAACAGTGAGGGACCACTGAGAGATTTTAATCAAGAACATGACATTGGAATTGAATATTGCAGGAAGCCATACCAGAAGAAGGGATAATATTTCAGAAGATATCTTTGTAATTCACTGAAGAAATGACAATTAAAAGGCATTATGAATGGGAAGACATACACAGATAGGAGATAGAATAGATAACATCTGGTGTAAAATTAAATGCAAAAGACACTTGGATAACTGAGATTCTAGTTTTAGGCCTGGATAGAAGCCTCATCCATTAGCAACATTAGGAAAATAAGTCAAAGAGCAATTTCGAGAGAGGAAAGGAGGGGCTAATTTTGGACAGTTTGAGGTTTTAGTTGTCTAAAAGGGTACTGAAGTAGAGACATCTAGAAGAGCACTGGTATTTGAGTCTCAGCAGGCTGGGAATATGAACAAAGAAGCGGCACCTAAGGACATGGGCCTGTATGAAATCATTGAGCGATTAAAGGAGAGTACCAAGAAAAAAGTCCTTGGAGAGAACGATATTTCTGGGTGAAAAAGGAGATCCAAGAAAGGAAATGAAGAAAGAACAACCAGAGTGGTGTCCCCCACGGCAAGAGAAGAGAACACTTTGACAAGGAGATATGTCAGATGCTCTAGAAAAATGAGTAAAAACAAACACAATAAAAGCACGCATAAGCCTCAGCAACATAAGATGTCACTGGCAAGTTTATTCATGTGGTAGTATAAAGAATCAACTGTTTGAGTTAGAAGTAAGTGAAAATTTAGGGAGAAAGACATTGAAGGTACATACTTCTTTTAAGTAGTTTCCTATCAAGTATAGAAGAGTTTTATCATAGTAAATAGAGGAAGGTATGAGATTGGAAAAATTTTTAAAAAGAAAAGATGGATTGAATTAAGCAACTGCACATGCTGCATGGAGTACAGAGAAATTACTGAAGATCTAAGAGAAAGAAAGGAAAGAGGAGAGGGAGAGAGAAAAGGAAGAAGAGAGGGAAGGAAGAAAAATAAGCATCTTTGGTCTGAGGGCAGAATATCCAAAGCACTGGTGAAGAATTGTCCATTACCATACATACATTTTTAATAACATTCCATAAAGGTTGATATTTTATAAAGATATTCCATAAAGGTTTAAATGTCTTCTTGATTTAAGATGGACATTATTAGCTCAACAAACATGAGTGCACACTATTCAGAAATGGCTGGATTAACTATCTAAATTAGATCCATTATTTCCATAGTTCAGAGTATAGCTCAGCCCTTCTTTAGCTTTGCTGCTTCATTACAGAAAATGGATTAGCTTCACACCTAGCCTCAGATGGAAAATGATCAGTGATTTAGACTGCCTTGACATGGATGAGATGTCACGTAATTTGATTTTTGAAGAGACAAATAGATGGTAGAAACTGATTTCCTTAATTTTATGAACATCAAATCCAAGAACATAGGAGTTTCATGGCTTAAAAAAATGTCTGATGCTAATGGCACAAGTGATAAAATATGGGTCTAATCAAAATGACTCAGTATTGAACAGTAAGCCCTGCAGCACCCAATTACTCAGTGCTATTTCTAGTGAGAAATATGATATTTGGAGATATAAACTAATTGCAGCCATAAGAAATATATATGGTGAGAATAAGCAGGAAGAAATTCCCTAAATGCTGTCCTACAAGATCTTAATTGTAGTCCTATTAGGAGAGTTAATTACTGGGAGCGTGTTATTTTCAAGCAGTCAGATTTTTGACATTCAGACAGGACTTCTACTAAAGTTGACTTGCTAATAAAGTTTCATTTGCAACCAGTATTAACATGATTTTATTTTGATCGTGTCACTTTGATTTGCCTAGGCGTCTTGTTTTGATTTGCCTTGGCCAATTTTGCAGTAAGACAAACAAAGAATTTTCTTTAGTTCTCTCAGCTCACTCAAGGTTAATATGGCAGCCCCTGTACTTAGTTAAATAAGTGACCTGCCATGCCTCTATTAATTCATTTTTGCCAAGCTGAAATCCATTTCAGACTGGAATGTTTTCTCCTCCTTGAATTTACTGAACGTATTTTGTACCAATACAACAAAATATGTCTTGGAAAGAAAACGTAATTAGAAAATAGAGAAACCAGCAGGGCTTTTTGTTTTGTTTTGTTTTTGTTCCTTTCCCTTCAAACAAGTGTATGTTTGGGCAGCAAAGACAGCAGTATGTGGCCCTTCATTCATTTCCCTAGAGAATAGTGGATCAACTGCTGAAAAAGGAGTTATGTTTATTCTGCAAAATGCATATCAGATCCTTTGACAAGCAGTACTCATTAAGGTCTGTTTTGTAGCCATTCGGTATGCCTGGGATGCTTCTACAGACAAGCCATCCCCTGGGGCAGTTTAACCACATTTATTCTTCTCAATTTTCCCCTAGGTTTCTAACTACAAAAGGAAAAAAAATAAATTAAATTAACAAAATCCATTTGGAAAATGAATCTTGTTTAATGGGTTCCAGGAAATGTCTAGTGCTGACATGAATGCAACTAGCATTTCCACTCACACCCAGGATGACTTTGCTTTGATACATGAGCAGAAACACTCTTGGTGAACCTGGGATTTGAGGCCACAGCTCATTAATGCACCTGGACACGAAGCACTGTACTGCGTGTCTGTGTTTCTACTGTGCCTTTCAATGCCTCCTCTCTATGAGTAGAACCTGTCTGTTATTGTTTGGTTGGGTAAAAACTGCCCAGGTACGTGGAGAATGGTTGTGTGTGTTGAAGTAGGTGTTAATCCATGCGTTGGTTTAATGTAGTTGGGCTACTGTAGAGATTCCAAATTGCAATTCGACTACACAGGGTTTATAGACAACTTTCATGCTGGGAGAGAGATGGTCTGCAAAGAGTGCCAGGAACAAAGTGCATACATGACATGGAAGAGGGCTTGGGAACAAATCTTTCTGAACATTTCTGTAGATAGGCTTTGGTGTGTTAGAGCAATGTGAAATGCTTAACATGCAGGTCAGTTCAATTACTGGAAGAGATGTGCAGGTGTCCAGGAAAGAGCACCAGACTGCAGTTAGAAGGGCAGGGTTCTAATCATGCCTCTGCTGTGTACTTGTGGTCTGTTCTTGGGCAAGCCACTAGATCTCTCTAAGCCTTACAAATAGGGTGTAATAGTACCTGCTTCAAAGCGTGGAATGATACAAGATGGAATGATGTAGTAGACAAGGAACTGGCTAATGCCCCCGGTGAGTTAACCGGGCATTCTGCTAGGCGCTGGGAATATGAAAGAATAAGATATGATTCCCATCTTAAGTTTAAAGTGTTTTCTTCTTTTCTTTAATTTTTAAAGCCTCTTCTCTCATGTCAAAAGAAATCAACATAGCAATAATCTTATTTTTAACATACAGATGCAACTACCGAAGCACAGAGATAAACAATTATTTGCTCAGGGCAAATATATATGCATTAGACAGCCTATGGTCCTGACACTGACTTGAAAATTCCAAGCTTGAGAATTTAGGAAGACAGGTCCTCCCTTATCACATTCTACAAAATGATTACAAATTTCCAAACCCACTCTGGATGGGCTGAAGAATTTTCAAGGTAAATAACTGAAATGCACTGTAGGTTCTTGGGAAGCACAATATAAGGACTCATAAGAGATATCTATTTCTCATAAGTACCAGTATGATTTGATTTAGGCTGTTCAAAGGATATCTCTGAAATACCAAGGGAATTAAAACTACAATATTATTAACTACTTTCACATTTGGATATTATTGCATCTGGTGAAGTGGCTGCATAGTGGTGGAGCTTTTCAATGTTTTATAGTATAAAAGGAAAGAAAATATGACACTTTATAACATTGTCTTGTTAGTTTTAGTACTTCATTTAGAAATAGTCTTTCATGTTGCTTGAGTTTTTCCAGTAAAATGTCATAAGTAAATAACAACTGGTAGTCCTCCCTTTTTCTTTGATTATTGTTCTCTTGTGGTACCTTACTTTGCCAGTTATATCAAAAGTAAGGGTGTGATTGCTCTCATGAATATGCATAATTTCAGAGCCTATACCAGCTTGCATAGTATATTAAACCTGATATTGAAATTCCAATCAGATGTATTATGATACCGTGCAACATCAAAACCAAGAATAAGAGGGTCTCATGGCTTTAAAATCATATTGAATTTGATCCAGGCATTTGCTGAAAAAAGATTACAAAAATACTCTTTTGCTTTCTACATATAGAACAGGAAAATATTAACATCCTTTTTTTCCTCTCTCCCTTCTTTTCTGTCCTAGCTTCCTCCCTCCTTCCCTGTCCTCATTCTTTTTTCTTCATTCCTTTCCTTCATTCAACAACTATCTATTAAGGGTAGGATGGCCAACTGTTTGGAATTCACTGGGACAAAGTGAATCACAAGGATGTGGAATTTTCAATGGCAAAATGGAGAAATTTCCAAGAGAACTGGGAGGAATTGGGTATAATAATTGAGGACCTATTTTGTGCCAGGTATTATTCTAGGTGCTGAACATTCAGTAATGAATAAAGTAAACCTCCTCTCATGTAATATATTTTCCAATGAAAAGAGGCAGGAGGCAGAAAAGAAATTATCACAATGTAAGTGCTAGAAAGAATTAAACCGGGCAAGAGAGAGTGATGGGTAAAGGCAGGGGACTTTATTTTATCTGGGGTGGTTCAACAAAGCCTTTCTGGTTAGGTGACATTTGGCAGGATGTGGAGGAATCGATGGAGTGAGACACTGGGGAGCGCAGGGAAGAGGATCAGAGTCATTGGAAGGGCCTTGGGGGCAGGGCTGTGTTGGGAGGTCTGGAGGAATAAGAAGGAGGCAGTGTGGTTGGAGCAGAGGGACAGTGAAGATGCTGGAGGTAGGAGATGAGGAACCTGCAGGGCCATTGTAAAGAGTGTGAGCTTTTATTCCGAGTCCCATGGGAAGCCATTGAACAGTTACTTACATTTGGAAGGAAGATTTTGATTGCAGTGTAGATAATACACTGTAAAGAGGAAGAGTAGAAGCAGAGAGACTAGTTCAGAGGTTCTTGCCATAGTCCATCTATTATTGGGATCTTTTAATATAAATTACTCTTTACTTGCTAGTTGTTCAGTTCCTTTTGAAAGCTATTATATATATTAGCCCACACCTGACATACTGTCACTATTTTAGGGTAGAATCTGAGAAATACTTGCTGGTTGATGTCCGTCTGTGCTCCAAGGATCCATATGGCACCTGCCATTCACTGTTACCTAATCATTACTAGCCAAAGATGTCCTCTTTTCTTTAAAAACAGAATCTTAGTTAATCAAAGATAAATATGTAGTTTACCGACTCGGTTCTAAGTGATATCAAAATATCAACCTATCCCTTGAAACAATAACAAAAAATACAACACTGCTCACAATAAAAAATCTGAACAAAGGCTTTTTACTAATCTTATGATAGAGATAACAATTTTGAATTACATGAATGTACTTTCTTCTCCTGAATTTCTTTGTGCTCACCCCTATATTGTTCCAGGGGCATCTGTTTGCTGAGGGAGGATTAGCAGTGCAGGGTAGGACTGCAGCGGCAGGGGGAGAGTTGATAAACATCATTGAATATCCACAGCTTTGGCACTGGAAACAAGACAATAGTTTTGAACAACTGGTTCTGTTAGAAATGAAACGAATCATCTAAAACCTGTTAGCCTCAATTAACACATCAATAACCAGGCCCGAAACACACATCTGGCATATCTGTGCTTTTTCTATAATGCAGGAAGGACACCTTTTCTTCCATGTCTACCGAGCTGGGAGGCTTAGTGACCCAGTAAGAAGGAGATGACTTCGAGGAAGCCCGTTCAAGAGAGGAAGAGAAAACGGAAGGACCTGCTATTTTCCAGAGGAATTTTCCTGTGGGGAGAAATGAAGACATGGAATTTTCCTAGGGGAGAGAGAAGACACATCCTGATGCCTCCTGGGGGAGGGGGACAACTGTGCTCTGGCAGGAGATCACAGTGGTAGCTCCACCAAAGTAACATGCCCTGAGGTTAGCTCTCCAAAATCTTTAACGCCTGTGTGGTGTAGAAGGTATCCAGGAGCTTCCTCTGCATTCTAGACGTCAATAGCAGGAGGACAGTGTTTGGTGAGCTTTAAAGGGGTGTGTCCTCAGTTGTTGTCAGCATAGGCAGCCCCCTTAATGCTGACCCAATGGGAGCCCAGCAAAAGGCACAGGCACCCTCCATGAGATCAGAGGGGCCCCTCCCGTTGGACACCGGACTGAGAGACATCCTCCCACCCTTGTACCCAGCAATCATCTTTGGAAACGGAAATGGGGAAGGGAAGAGTTCTGAAAAGGGCAAGAATTTTCTTGCAGGGGAGCATTTTAAGTGGAATCAAAAATAAGAAACAGAACTAACAAGTTGAACTTTTTCTGCCACCTAGGAGGAAGGTAAAAATTCATCAAAATTAGATCCGTTTCAGAATAATAAAAATGCTGCCAAGCCTGTAATCCCAGCACTTTGGGAGGCCAAAGCAGGCGGATCTTGAGGTCAGGAGATTGAGACCATCCTGGCTAACGGTGAAACCCTGTCTCTACTAAAAATACAAAAAATTAGCCAGGCGTGGTGGTGGGCGCCTATAGTCCCAGCTACTTGGGAGGCTGAGGCAGGAGAATGGCATGAACCCGGGAGGCGGAGCTTGCAGTGAGCCGAGATAGAGCCACTGCACTCCAGCCTGGGCAACAGAGCTAGACTCCATCTCAAAAAAAAAAAAAAATGCTGCATTCAACTTGCATATTTGAGCCTGGTTTGTTGTCTTTTGATATCACCAATTTGGCATCACCAGTGAATCCACCACTAATTTAGCATTGAATCCTGAATCTGGCCTGGCTGTGAAGGTTGCAGTCATTTGCTGTGGGATTCTTTTGAATTAAGTTCTCTTCAAGGGTGGATCTAGCTTGTGTGGCCTATATTACTGAAGGAAGTGAGAATCTTTAAGAAAAAATAAAATTACAAATACAAAGTAGGTTTAAAAGTAAATAGAATGAAAAAATAGATCACAACAAATTATTGAAGACCTGGTAATTCAGTTTCTTTTCTTCTATAATCTCTTTATCTCCCACTGGGTCCATGCAAGGGAGAGGCGCTGACACAAGCTTCACCTGCTTTGTGTTGTATCTCAGGTACTCAGTTTATTCCAACAGATCATTCTGTTTTCCACAAGAACCAATGCTGCAAGATTAAGTCTACAGTCTAACTAGGAGCAAACTAGTACGTCGGAAGAACACAGCCTACTATCTTGGCATGATTGTCTTTGTGGGAGAAAGGGGGATGTGGTACTCTCGTACCTCTTGTCTACTTCTTGGCATCCCTTTCCCTTCCCTGGACTTGGGATGCTTAATGGATCCTTCTTGTACATAATGGGGGAAATGATGACTAATCTCTACTGCTGAAGGTATTAGAAACATTTACTGCCTATTAGCCAAAGTAGCTTTAGAGGGGCAGAAGGGAGAAAGAACCTACACTGAGCACTCTCATATATGCTAGGCTAATAACTATTCTATGGGCTTTACTTGATTTTTCTATGGAGAAAGACTTTTTGCTTCATATATTTTCATAATAAAATCAAACAAAACATATATTGAATAGCTAAACAACACAGTTTTCTCTGCTGGGTAAATTAAGACAATATATGTGAAGTACTTTGTAACTGTACCATGATAATTTAATGTAAAATAACTTTATTATTGTTATTGTTGTTTTTATTTCTACTGTTTGGGAGCATAAGAGTTAAATTGGGTTCTAAATACCTGACTTTGCCATCAAGGTGCTGCTGATTTGAAATTCCAAGTATTATCTTCCTTTGAGGATTACTGACAAAAATTGTATGCGTGAAAAGAGCAACATTTTAAAGAAAGTGTCAGAAGCAATGAGCGTGACTTCTTGGGATACCTCCCGATTTTCCAGATAGAAGACACATCAGGCACCTGCCTCTCCCAGTTTGTCCCTTTGTTAGCACTTGGAAAGTGAGGCAGATTTCAAAATAGATACAACGCAGATTTAATTTCACCTCTGGCTCAACGTCTAACATCCCTTTCTCCCATTCCCCGGGTCTCTGTCTGCCTGGGTTAGTGAGAGGGTTGCCAAACAAGATTGAAAACTGATTGATTTCCCATTCTGATACAGCTATAGTGCCGGTCGCATTATTCTTTAGTGGTGTTAGTTAAATATTTAGTGGAATCTTAAGTGAAAAATTCTGTGTAATGTAAACATATTGTTAGGTTGCCTGAAAGGGTCACATTTCAATTAAACTGAATGACAGGAGTGTGGATAGTACCTTCTCAGGATTCCAGAAAGATGCCATCAGTAAAAGCCCCACATAGCAATGGGGTTCCTATGCCTTCCTTCTATGTGCAACCAAAATGTATTAATATTTGGGATGAGAAAGCTGGTCTGACACCACATGAGGGCTTGGTCTCTTCATCTACCTATCTGATGAACAGTTTAGATTTTCAAAAATTCTAACTTGAGAATTGTCTCTCTGACCTTTATTGTACAAATATTGATAGTCTATAATCTCCAGCAGATCTGGATCATCTATTAAACAAACGTTTTCAAACATTATCATAGTAATATATTTACTTTTACAAGGCACAATGAAAGACAATGGGTAGATGTTACAGACAAGCACATTTTGCCTCAAATAGTAAAAATAATTTAAATGATTCTCCACATAGGCAGGCCAACTCAGGAGATGGTGGACAGACATTTGGCTCTGGGTGTTTTCAAATAAAGTGAGGTTTCTACCCATCAGAGACAGTAGCGCTCAAGTGGGTGAAAGTGGCTATCAAGTGGGTGTTGATGATGTAGAGAGAAAGTGTGCCTAGTTACCACCACATCATCCTGCATTTGTTCCCACTATATCATTCCCATTGCCACTATGGTAGTTCAAGCCCTGCTTTTAATTTTCCTGAACTATGTAAACATCGTCTTTGCTTATATCCTTGTCTATCATCTCAGCTTCTTACATCCTGTCCTCCACTGTGACACTTAGTGATCCTCCCCCGACTTTTTTAAGAGTTTTATTTTGATAAAACTCACATACCATATAATTCACTCATTTAAAGTGAGTTCAGTGCATTTTGTTATATTCACTGCATTGTGCATTTATCACCACAATCTAATTTTAGAACATTTTCATCAGCCCAAGGAGAAACACTGTCCCCATTTATGGTCATTTCTTATTCCTGCTCCTACTCCCTTGTCCCAGCCCTAGGAAACAACTAAACTACTATCTCCATAGATGTGCCTATTCTGGACATTTCATATAAATAGAATTATATAATATTTGGTCTTTTGTGACTAGCTTGCTTCACTTAGAATGTTTCCAAGATTCATACATGTTGTACCATGTATCTGTATTTTTAATTGCTGAATAATATTAGATTGTATGGATCTCATACATTTTTTAATCCATTAATCAGTTGACAGACATGTAGGTTCCTTCCACTCTTTGACTGTAAAAATAATGCTGCTTTGAAAATGCATGTAAAAGTTTTTGTGTGGATGTGTTTTTATTTTTCTCAGAGTGAAATTACTGAATCATGTGTGGCCTCTATGTCCAACATTTTAAGGAACCGCTAGACTATGTTTCAAAACTGTTGTGCCATTTTGATTCCCTATCAGCAGTGTGTGAGGATTCCAGTTTCTCCATCTTTGCCAACCATTTTTATTATCTATCATTTTGACGGTAGCCATCAGGTGGGTGTGAAGTGGTATCTCATTGTGGTTTGATTTGCATTTTTCACATTTCTAATGGCGGTGAGCATCTTTTCATGTATTTATTGGCCATTTATATATCTTCTTTCGGGAGATGGCTACTAAAATCATTAGACAAATTTTTAAATTACATTGTAATAATTATTTATATATTCTAGATATGAGTCCTTTATCTGATATATAATTTGCAAATATATTCTCCCATTCTGTGAGTAGATTTTTCATTGTCTTTTTAAAACATTCACAACTAAACTATTACTGACTATTGTACCCTATTGGGCTATCAAACACCATTTCTTATTCATTCTTTCTATTTTTTCTGTACCCGTTAAATATCCCCACTTCCCCACAACCCTCCCACTATCCTTCCTAGCCTCTGGTAACCATCGTTCTACTCTCTATCTCCATGAATTCTATTCCTTTGGTTTCTAGATCCCACAAATGAGTGAGAGAACAGGCAATATTTGTCTTTCTGTGCTTGAGTTATTTTACTTAGCATAATGACCTCCAGTTCCATCCGTGTTGCTGCAAATGACAGGATCTCATGTTTTTAAATGGCTAAACAGTACTCTATTGTGTATAAGTACCACATTTTCTTTATCCATTCATCTATTGATGGACACTTAGGTTGCTTCCAAGTTTTGGCTTCCAAATTTTGGCTTCCAAGTTCTTGCTGCAACAAACATGGGAATGCAGATATCTCTTTGATTTACTGATTTCCTTTCTTTTGGTTATATACCCAGCAGTGGGATTGCTGGATCATACAGTAACTCTATATTTAGTTTTTCAAGGAACATTCAAACTGTTCTCCACAGTGATTGTACTAATTTACACTCCCACCAACAGTGTGCAAGGGTTTCCTTTCCTCCACATCTTCACCAGTGTTTGCAATTGCCTGTCTTTTGGATACAAGCCATTTTAAGTGGGGCGACATGATATCTCATTGTAGTTTTGATTTTCACTTTTCTGATGATCAGCGATGTTGAGCACTACTTCATATGCCTGTTTGCCATTTGTATGTCTTCTTTTGAGAAATATCTATTCAAATATTTTGCTCATTTTTTAATTGGATTATTAGATTTTTTTCCTATGGAGTTGTTTCAGCTCCTTATATATTCTGGTTGTTAATCTCTTGTCAGATGGGTAGTTTGCAAGTATTTTCTCCCATTCTGTGGGTTGTCGCTTCACTTCATTAATTATTTCTTTTGCTGTGCAGAGCTTTTTAACTTGAGGTGATCCCATTTGTCCATTTTTGCTTTGGTGGCCTCTACTTTTGGGGTATCTCAATAAAATTTTGCCCAAATCAACGTCCTGAAGAGTTTCTCCAATGTTTCCTTGTAGTGGTTTTATAGTTTGAGGTCTCAGACTTAAGTCTTAAATCCATTTTGATTTGATTTTTGTATATGGTGAGAGATAGGGGGTCTAGTTTTATTCTTCTGCATATGGATATCTAGTTTTCCCAGCATCATTTATTGAAGAGATGGTCTTTTCCCCAGTGCATGATCTTGGTTCTCCTCTGTCAAAAATGAGTTCACTTTAGGTGCATGGATTTGTTTCTGGGTTCTCTATGCTTTATTGGAGCTCCAATGTCATTTGCTTCTTTTCCCTTGCTGCTTTTAGGATGATCTTTATGCTATCCTTGACCTTTGGGAGTTTAATTATTAAATGCCCTGAGACATTATTAAATGTGTCACAGTTGCTGTGATTTCCCTCTTGCCAGCACACAGTAGCATTCTCCACCATGCTGTCACTGCTGGGGGATGGGAGAGAGGTGGCATCAGCAATTCAAGGCTGTTTTTCCTGCCTCTTTAGTGCCTCTTGCATTGATATGAAGTTAAAACCACGTACTGTCTACTGTGAATGCTCACCTGAGTTTTGGTTCTTATGAAGGTGTTTTATTCTGTGTACATAGTTGTTAAATTAATCTCCTTGTGTGAGGGATGATCAGTGGAGACTCCTACTCCACCTTGCTCCACCCCAAGTCCTGATTTTTCATTTTCTTGATGGTACCCTTTGAAGGACAAAGGTTTTTAATTTTGATAAAATTTAACGTATCTATCGTTCTTTATTGTTGTTGCTTATGCTTCTGATTTCAAATTTAAAAAGTAATTGGCTACTCCATGATCATGGAAATTTACTCTTCTGTTTTCCTGCAGGAGTTTTATATCCTCCATTTAAGTCTATAATTTACTTTGTTAATTTTGGAGGGTTGTGTGAGGTATGGGTTCATCTTCATTCTTTTGCATTTGCATGTGCAGTTGTCCTAACGTCATTTGTTGGAAGGGTGATTTGTCTTACACATAAGTCTAAAGATTCATTCCACTTAATATTCAGAATTCTTCAGTAGCTTCCCTTCATCTATGGTAGTGGTTTCTAGATTTGGCCTTCTTGAACCAGCAAAGTAAAATTAACAATTTTGGAAGACTTACCAAGGGTTACAAACTTTTTATTATTCCAAGTAAAGAGAGAAAAAGGAAAAAGATATATTATCTATGCATTTTCTCTATTATTTAATAAGATATTTTTCAAATATAGTCACACACCAGGAAGGAAAATAATTTCAGAAGTCAAGTATTTAAGTAATTTTAGCTTTACTGAAAACTCAGCACATTACCTCTTTTTTCTTTTTTAAAAATTTATTATTAAATAGTTGTGTATTTATAGGAAGTTGAAAATATAATACAGAATGGTCCCACATACTCTTTACCCAATTTTCCCCAAGAGCTATACCTGTGTAACTATAGTAAAATATCAAATTCAGAACATTGGCATAGGTAAATGTATCTATAACATTTTATGCCATTTTACTTTATTTTCAACTTTTATTTTAGGTTTACGGGTACATGTGCAGGTTTGTTACATGGGTAAATTGCAGCACTAAACTTTGGTGTACAAATAATCCTGTTATTCAGGTAGTTAGCATAGTACCCAGTAGGTAGTTTTTCAGCCCTTCCTCCCCTCCCATTCTCCCTACTCTAGGGGTCCCCAGCGCCCAGTGTCTATTGATATGTCCATGTGTACTCAATGTTTAGCTCCCACTTATAAGTGAGAACATGTGGCATTTGGTTTTCTGTTCCTGAGTTAAATTGATTAGGATTATGGGCTCCAGCTGCATCCATGTTGCTGCAAAGGGCAATATTTCATTATTTTTTATGGCTGCTTAGTATTCCATGGTGTATATGTACATTTTCTTTATCCAGCCCACTGTTGATAGGCATCTAGGTTAATTCCCTGTCTTTGCTATTGTGAATAGTGCTGTGATGAACGTATGAGTGCAGGTGTCATTTGGTAGAACAATTTATTTTCCTTTGGGTATATAACTAGTAATAGGATTGCTGAGTTGAAAGGTAATTCTGTTTTAAAAATTCTTTCAGAAATCTCCAAACTGCTTTCCACAGTGGCTGAACTAATTTACATTCCTTCTAACAGTGTATAAGTGTTCCCTTTTCTCCACAACTTCTCCAATGTTGGCTACTTTTTGTTTTTGTAGTAATAGCCATTCTGACTTTTGTGAGGGGGTGTCTCATTGTAGTTTTGTTTTTGGGGAAATATTTATCATAGTTTGTCATTTGGGAACCACCATAGCTCCCTCTTACTAACATGTTTCATCTTTTGTATTCTTCCTCTTATATAACTTTATGATGCAGCCATATTGAAAATGTATGATTTATTTTCTTTTGTTCTTCTGCTTTTGGCTAGAATGACTCCACCCATTCCCATTCTACAAATGGGAGAAATATACGTATAAAGTCTAATACAACATAAATGTTATATTGCATCCCTAATGGGATGCAAAGGCTATTCATAGGAGTGGAAGGGTTAGTTTCCAGCCTATCTACTCTACTTTTCTTTGGGGAGAGAGGTAGAATAACTAATGTGGAAACCTAAGATAAATCTTGACATCACTATTTATAAACTATGGCAAGACAACCTTTCTTAGACTCATATTTATTACCTGAAAATTGGAGTATTTGTTCCATAAGGCTACCATGGGGATTAAACAATAAGACATATAAATTCACCACTGCAGAATTTAGATGCATGGTAGGTAATCAGTAAATGTTATTTGCCTCCTCTCAGATCTTTACCTGTGGTTTACAATCCTGATGGAACATTAGCTTTGCCTGGAGAGTTTGGAGAAGCCCACATCCCAATTTCCCATTGATGAGTTAATCCTAAAATTCACATGGAAATTCAAGGGACCCAGCATAGCCAGAAGAAATCCTATGAAAGGATAAAAAAGTTGGAGGATTCACACTTTCTGATTTCAAAATTTGCTACAAAGTTATGGTAATCAAAACTGCATGCAGTGGAAGAAGATCAATGGAATAAACTTAAGAGTCCCAAAATAAGAATATATATCTATGATCATTTTTTACAAGAGTGCTAAGACAATCCAATGGTGAGGGTCGGGGAGGGGGTAATTTTTTCAACATCTGGTTCTGAGATAACTGTATATTCACATGCAAAAAAGTGAAGTTAGACACCTTCCTCACACCATTCACAAAATTAAACTCAAAATAGATAATAGACTTAAGCATAAGAGCTAAAATTCTACTACTCTCAAAAGAAAATGTAGGAGTAAATACTCCTTACTTTGGATTAGGCAAGCCTTTTTAAATATGACACTAAAAGCATAAGTGACAAAAGAAAAAAACAGATAAATTGGATTTATCAAAATTAAAAACATTCGTGTTCAAAGCACACTGGCAAGAAAGTGAAAAGATAGCCCACAAGGTGAGAGAAAATATTTGCACATCATACATATAATTAAGGATGTGCATGTAGAATATATAAAGAATTTTTAAAGCTCAATAAGAAAAAGATAAATAGCCCAATTAAAAATGGTCAAACGATTTGAAGAAACATTTCTCCAAAGAAGATATATAGTCAATAAGTACAGGAAAAGATGCTCAACATTATTAGCCAACTAGGAAATGCAACCAAAGCCATAATGAGGTATACCCATTATCATGGCTACTATCAGAATGATAGATAATAACAAGAGTTGGCTAAGATATGGAGAAACAGAACCCTCATAAACTGTTGGTAGAAATGTAAACTGGTACAACTACTCTAAAAAATAGTCTGGTAGTTCCTGAAAATGTTGAACATAGAGTTAGTATAAGCACCAGCAATTCCACTCACAGGCAGGTATTTATCCAAAAAAAAAAAAACTTATTTTCACACCAAAACTTGTACATGAATGTTGATAGCAGCATTATTCATAATGGCCAAAAAGTGACAACCCAAATGTCCATGAACTGATAAATTAATTAATAAAATGTATGTGTATATGTCCATAGAATAAAATATTATTCAGCCATAAAAATCATGAAGTACAGATACATACTATGGCATGGATGAAACTGGAAAATATTATGCTTAATGAAAGAAGCTGGACACAAAAGGCCACGTACTGTATGATTCCATTTGTATGGAGTATCCGGAATAGGCAAATCTATAGAGACAGCAGATTAGTGGCTGCTTACAGCTGGGATTATTAGGAGGACGGGGGAGTAGACTGCTAATGGGTATAGTTCCCTTTTGAAGTGATAAAAATGTTCTAAAATTGGTTGCAGTGATGGTTGCACAACTCTGAATACACTAAAAAACACAGGATCATATGCCTTAAATGGGTGAGTTGTATGGTATATGAATAATATATTTAATAAATCTTTTATAAAAATTATGTCCTAACCCCAGAATTTCTTATTGAATTTTCCTGGTACCCAGAATCCCTCTAAAAATATAGAACCCTGGGAATTCTACTGTAATCTTTATCTAGCTCTTCAAATTTTCCTGACCCAGCTACTTTAGAAAAATTTATTGCATCTCTCATTCCTGCCTCCCTCCTTTACACCTGCTACTTTTTCACTCTTTCTTCAGTCTATCAATAGCCTAATCTGCTCTCTCCACCTTATCCTCAAATCAGAATATCCCTTGGCTCCTCTGAACTGATCAATGGGTCTCACCTTCTTTGAATCTCAAATCTCACCTTTAGGAGAACATTAATGACCAGGTTCACTTTGTTTGGATCAGTCAGCATTTCCTGGGCCCTTCACATTGATTTGTCCTCATGCACTCATTGGAATCACCAGCTTATGTTGAAAGCAGGAAGAATCCTTTAAGAGAAGGAGTCACCCACTCTCTCCCTGTCCCATCATTTTGTATCTGATTTAATGATATTAATTCCACAGAAACTAGAATTCAATTCCAATTATGTATCTACTTTGCATTTGTTGACATTTTATTATTTAATTATTTCAAGTAATTTCTTGTGTGTGTGTTTTATCTGTCTGATTAGATTGTAATCTTCCTGAAGATCTCTAGTAACTTCTTTCTATGTGAATTTTTGGTGGCTGTTAATAATATAATACATACTTACTCTAATAAGCTGACATTTCTAGCATCTTCCTGCCTTCTCTTCATATATTATTCAAGGGAGTTTTTATTTTTAAGGGCATTAAGGCTATTTTATAAATGGCAATAATCAACTGGTCTGTTTCCATTTTACGGAAGAAAAATGATTTAACCTATCAAAGGAGATATTTATAGTACCTTGGGCAAATTAGTTAACTGTTTTGAACCTCAGTTTCTAACTATTAATGACCTATTACCTACTATGTGTTTTTCTTGAATATTAAATAAGTTAACACTTACTTAACATTTAGTAAGTCTTGCATGTACTATCTGCTCAGGAAATATTAGTTACTTTTTGTCATTATAGTCATTATAATTATTAGAAGTGTTTCTAGTCTGGAATTAGTCCTCAGCAGCCCAGGGATTGTAATGCATTTGTGCTTCAGTGCATTGAAGCAGCTCTTCATTGGCCTGTTTAAGTTAATAGAGTTTCTCAGATAGCTAACTTTCTTCTGATAAGTATAAATGCTTAGGAAACTATATATAACAAATGTTCAAAAATACTAGTTTCTACCCCCTCCACCACACACACATCAAGTCACATGTCTCAAGGAGGTGGTTTTATTAACCAAGTAAACCTCCTGACTCCAGCCTTCAGGGAAAGAAGAGCCTCTGTCCCAGAACACACTTGCTCTATCAAGAAATAACATGCCCCACATGAAGTGTCCTCATTAGTTATTTCATCAGTTTTCAGGTTGAAGGGTTTTTTTTGAAGCTGAGTAAAACTGACTTAATTGGTTTCTCCCCTCCCCATAGCAGAAGTTTTTAGGTAAGATGTATATCTGGAACTCTAATTACATATCTTAACTATAACCCGAGAGACTTAAAATTCACAGATGCACTTTATCTGTCAAATATGGAGACAGTTGGCAAATGCAGGCCATAAAGGTGTAGATTTAGTACCCAACTACATGAATTGTTGCTGTTTTCTTCTGTTTATTACTTCATAGTTAATCAAGGAGATAACTCCCAGGAGTTCTGTATCTTTCTCCCTATGTTCTACATGATGAAGGGGGAAGGAGAAATGAATATTCTCTTTGTAACATATTTTCAATTCGAATAAGAAATTTGGTTCACAAATACTTGAAAGAAGAACCATTAAATGTTTTAATCATTTCTGAAATCTTTTAAAAAGCCAGCCAATCAGAACATTGCATTATTATTACTATGTGTATATACTCCTTTTGGTACAGTAATTTCACAGTAATTATATGAATATGTGAGTCTAATTAGACAGAAACAGTACTGCTCAACCATCATCAAAATCATATTTATACAATGCTTGGCATTTTACCACTAAAAGCAATTACATTGAAATAATTTTGTAAGATGGAAACTCTACTTATTGAGCAGAACATCGTTTCTTTGCTTAGCATCAGATCTACAAAAGGTTTTACATGTATGTTAGTCTCAAAAATCATGTAATTACTAAAGACGAATAAAAATAGAGAGAAAACAAAGTGGCTCTAAGGGAATAAGAGCAGACACATTTTCCATCACCAGGTATCATCAATGCCACACAGGACAACTCCTAAGAAGTCAAGCCCTTGCAGTTCACAAGCAGGACCCAGTTATGTGGGGCAGTTAAGGGCTCGTTTTGAAAATAATTTTGGATATAGGTGTCACCAGGTCTTTAGACAAATGGCCAGCCTGATTAACCTCCTCAGCAAATAATGTAATTATGGCACTGGCCTGAGTGACTCCAGAAATTCTTGGCTGATCGATTTTCAAATCCAGTACTTCAGAGGAGATTCTAGCAACCCTTCATTTTGTGGTCCAAAATAAGTAGAGCTAACATTTCCACCTTCCTCATCTCCCACTGTTCATATCTTTTGTTACTATTATACACGTTTTACATGCTCCATATTAAAAAATAAATAAATGCCAAAAGATGACAGAGATAAAGGAATGGTACCTACAAAGATCTAAAAACAACTTATGTAAAATCAAATCAAAGTAATTGCTTGAAACCTTCAGGTTTTTTGTCCTTTGGGAAAAGACCCAAGTATTTCTTTGAAACACTATTGATTACCAATGTGTATTATTATCCTAGGATAAAAAGATGTTTCAACATTAGAAAATCTATTAAAGTACTACCAAATATTAACAAATTAAAAATAGATAATCCATGATAAACTCAAGAGACTCCAAAAAATATTTCATGAAATTTAACATTCTTTTATGTCTAAAAATCTTTGTAAACTAGAAACAAAAGGTAACTTTCTAAACTTGATAAATATTATCTACCAAAAACCGATAGCAAGAATCAAACCTAATAATGCAACATAAAGTTACCATTAGAGTTAGAATAAGATAAGGATGCCTGCTATCAATACTCCTCTTTAATGCTGTTAGGAGTTCTTAGTCAACATTTTAAGAAAATAAAAATAAAAATAAATATGAGGCACATATTAGAAAGACAGAAACAAAACTATATTAAAGCATAAATCATTTGTTTACATAAATAATTCATGGGAATCTACAGACCATAAACATTAGTCAGTGTTCAGCAAGGTGGCCAGATACAGGATCAACATAAAGGTAACAACGGAATTTCTACAGAGCAGTAACAACTCATTCAAGAATAATAACGCTGAGGGGCTTCAAGATGGCTGACTAGAGGTATCTGGTACTCACCTCCTCCACAAAGAGGAGCCAAAAGAGTGAACAGATAATCACACTTCAAGTAAGTCATCTAAGAGAGGACACAGGAATTCAGCAGAAAAGTGAAAGGAAAGCAAAGGAAGAGGGAAGTGAGGCATCCAATTCAGTAGGGAGCAGCTCAGAGCCTGCAAAAGCTCTCCAATGTGGGGGAAAGGGTAAGTGAGAGACCCTCAGTGGTCCACATTCCCACCACAGACTCCAGCAATCCTAGCCGTGAGAGAGTCCCTTGACCCTTGTGGGCCCTGAGACTAACATAGGGAGCTGCCTGGAATCCACACGACAGCATTGCTCCAGAGAGGGAGCTCACATTGGGTCCCACACATACCCCAAGTCCTAACGAGCTACAGCAAGGTGCCATTTTTAGAGCCCAGCCTCCGCCACACTGCATCTTGCCCTAGCGTGCAACAGTCTCTGCATATCCACATCCTTGGAAACCCATTGACATCCCCCACCTGCAGCAGCTGCTGCTCCTGGCTGCTGTCACCAGGGCCAAAGCATGAACCATTGGCAGTGACCCCACTGCCCCCAACAGTGGAGCTGACATGCAACTGAAAATGTTGACCTCATGGAGGTACAGAGTGGAATGATAGTTACCAGAGGCTGTGAAGTGTGTGTGTGGTGGGGGTTGGGAGGGGTATGAAGGGAGGTTGGTTAATGAATACAAGCATACAGTGAAATAGAAGAAATAAGCTCTAATATATGACAGCAGAGTATGATGACTATAGTTTACAAAAATGTATCGTAAATTTCAAAACACCTAGAAGAAAGGACTTGAAATGTTCCCAACACACAGAAATAGTAAAAATTCTAGGTGATGGATACTCCAAATACCCTGAGTTAATAATTGCACATGCTATGAATGCAACAAAATATCACATGGACTGAATAAATATGTGCAAATATTATGTATCAATAAAAAAGAACATGGCATTGACACCAGAATCCAAGCTGTAAAAATAATAATTAATAAGATGAAAAAAATCTTATTCACAATAGCAACAACAAACTGCAATGCAGCTAAAAATAATTCTAAGAAACATGTGTGGGCCTCTGCGGAATAAATTACAAAATTACTTTCTAATTGGCATAAAAGAGCTGAATAAACAAAGTTATGTCAAGTTTACGGATAAGGAGAATCAAATTAATCCATATGTCAATGCAATGACATTTGTGTTTTCAATCAACTTTGTCATGAAGCATTATAAGCTGATCTTGAAATTCATGTGAAAGAGCAAAAGGTCAACAATGTTTAAGACCATTTTGGAGAAGAAGAAAGGGTAGAAGTGACCTGACCTATCAGATATCACAATTAGTAATAATAATACTGATACTCACACTATGACTAAAACTGCTAACTTTAAAGGTTTATTAAAATACCAGGCAAGGCCAGGCACAGTGGCTCACACCTGTAATCCTAGCACTTTGGCAAGCCGGTGCAGGCAGGGTGGGGGTGCAGATCACCTGAGATCAGGAGCTCAAGACCAGACTGGCAAATGTGGTGAAACCCTGTCTTTACTAAAACTACAAAAATTAAATTAGCTGGGTGTGGTGGCAGGTGCTGTAATCCCAGCTACTCGGGAGGCTGTGGCAGGAAAATCGCTTGAACCCGGGAGGCAGAGGTTGCAGTGAACAGAACTGAGATCGCTCCATTGCATTCCAGCCTGGGTGACAAGAGCAAAACTCTGTCTCAAAAAACAAAACAAAACAAAAAAGAGGCAAAAGCTTTTTATCCATTATAAGTTAGATATGATTATTGTCACCATTTTACAGATAAAAAAGAAACTGGTACACAAAGAGATTATGGAACTCTTTCAAGATCCCATGGCTAGGCAGTGGCATTGTTAGGATTCAAACTCAAGGAGCGTGGCTACTAAGCCCCTACACCTAACCCTATGCAATAACATCTCTAAAGCTACAGGAATAATCAAGGAGTAGTACTGTCATGGGGAAAAAAATAGAACACTGAAGCATAATACAGAATCCAAAAAGAGACCCACACATACATGCAAACTTGGTATCAATCAATCAGTGACCAAAAAATGAAGCATTCAATAATGCTGCTGAGATGACTAGTTATCTATGCAGCAAAAAATAAAATAAAATTAGAGCCCATTATATTATATAACAATGATTCCAGCTGGACTACTTGTAGAAAGCCAAACTGTAAAGCTTTGATAAGTAAATATGGTAGAATCTTTAGAATTTTGGAGATCAAGAAGGATTTCTTATATGAGACATAAAAAGCCCAAACCACAAAGTAATAGGTTGATAAATTGTATGATATTAAAATTGAATACTGCTATTAATAAAGCAACATCATAAACAACATGAAAAGCCTAGCAACAGTGTGGAAAAAGACATTTGCAATGCATGTTAACAACAAAGAATTGCTATCCAGAATATATAAAGTACTGTATAAATCAATAAGAAAACAAAACCCATTCCCTCTAAAAGGGAAATGGACACAAATTTTTATAAAACAAAACTTGATTGGCCAAGATACCTATTTAAAGATCTTCAACCTTCCTCATTGTCAGGGAAACACAAAATAAAATGATGTGATGCCATTTCACACTAAAAGATTGATACAGATCTGTCTGATGATACCAACTGCTGAAACCTGAAACAGCTTCTTTCAACCACTGCTTGTGGAAGCATCAGTTGGCACAACTGTTTTGTAGAACACTTTGGCCAAATTAAAGAAAATCAGAGCAATCCTACCTCCTTCCCCCTGTAAATTTACTTCTAGGTATATATCTTAGACTAAGAAACCCTCACATGTGTGACAAAAAAAATATGTAAAAGAATGTTAATTGTATGTGGCATTACCTATTATAGGGGAAGACTGTAAACAATCAAAATGTTTATCAACAGAAAAATGGAAAAATAAATTGTGGTATATTTATACAACAAAACACTACATAGCTACATGCAAAAATGTAGTTAAACAAATAGACCAAAAAGGTAATAATATTTTTAGTATTTATATAATCTATATAATTTTATACAAAATATAATATTTATATAACAGCTTGAAAACCTGCAAAATAATGCCCTGTAATTGCTATGAATATGTACATATATAGTCATAGTATAAAAATGCATACTAGACTGGTAAACTCAAATTCAGGGTAATGGTTATTTCTGGAGACAGAAAGACAGGAGCACGGACAGGGAAGGGACACAGGGACATCAATTGGATTTGAGATGTTTTGTTTCTTAAAATATAACAGTATCAACAGACCTCAAGGGCCTATGGCAAAATCTGTAAATTTGATAGAGCTGAATGGTGGGAATTTGAGTGTTCATTATTTTATTTCATATATACATCTCTTTATATTTGAAACATGGTATAATAAATACAAAGGATGTATGTGTAAATCAAATTTTGACAACCAGAATCCTGTTTTTCCAGGATGTTGTGATTGTGTGATAACTTCAGAAATAATTTCTCTTCTCTATTCATCTAGCAGCCAGCTAAGCTACAAATCAAACCATGTTTATTAAGTACCTGCTCTTCATCAGGCACAGGGCACTAAGGGCTGGGGATACAGTGGTGGCAGAACCAGCTATGGAAGATATCTATCCCAGTGGGATTAAAATGTGCAACTACAAATCATAGTAAATGCCATGAAGAGAAAAAAATATGGAACCATGACCGAGGGTAAATGGGGGGTAGGAGAGGGAGAGGCATATACCATGGCAGACACTGAAGTTTGGCTGCCTAAAAGATATCCACAGACCCCTGGCCCTTGCCTTCCTTTACTATAGAGGTTGGAAAGCTAATCATGATATTTCAGACTATCTTGCATGTGACACAGTTCTAATCAATGAGAGATAGTTAGGAGTCTCTGGGGACTATTCTCCTTCCTGAAAAAAGCAACAACGCCTCATGTAAGAAAGACTTTATGCTCCCTTAACTCCTGCTATGTCATCCTGCCTGGGGCATGGAAGTGATGCTGGGGTGAAGCAGATATATTGAAATAATAAAGATGGAAGCCAATGGTATGAGATGAAGCAGAGAGCTAGAAGGCTGCCTGGTCCTTGACTGCATTGCTGAGCCATGGTACCAGAGCTGAACTATGTGCTTATGGACTTCAAGCAAGCGAATTAATATCTACTGGCCTGGGCCACTATCGATACAGTTTCCTCTTATTTGCAGCCAAAATCATCCCAAGCAGATAAACACACATAGGGTGGCCTTTTAGAAGAGGGGACATTTAAGTTGAGAGGAAAAGAATGAGAGGGAGCCAGCCAGGAAGAAAGCAAGAATGGGGCAGAGAAGTGGGAGGATAAACAAGACCAGCAGAGGGAGGAGCAGTATGTTTCAAAGGTCTGGCTTGTTTGAGGAAGCCCTCTGAGCCTGGAGCTTAATAATGGCACTATGAAGGCTTTGCAATTGGCTGGGAAGCTGAATACTTTATTTTCTTACCCAGGCACTAAGTTAAGAAAGGTGTGGTTAATGATCTGTAAACAAAGAATGGCTCAAAGCAAGGGGAGCTGGCTGTTTTATAGAGACTCCTTTCTATAAAACAAGAAATTACCTCTAACTTATCTACTTGGATATTTGTGGTTGATTTTTTTTTTTTTTTTTTTTGAGACAGAATCTCGCATTGTCGCTGGGGCTGGAGTGCAGTGCAGTGGCGCGATCTTGGCTCACTGCAACCTCCGCCTCCTCCCAGGTTCAAGTGATTCTCCTGCCTCAGCCTCCCAAGTAGCTGAGAATACAGGCACCTGCCCCGCACCCAGCTACTTTTTTGTATTTTTAGTAGAGACGGGGTTTCACTATGTTGGCCAGGCTGGTCTCAAATTCCTGACCTTGTGATCCACTCCCCTCCACCTCCCAAGTGGTTGATCATTTAAAAGTGAAGTCCACCAAGTACACCATTAGTCCAGAAAGTACACCCTTTTCTACACCCCCTCCATTGCCTAGGAAGGTTTGTCTGAGAGGGTAGGCATTAGCATTTTGCTTGTTGCCTTTGACATAAAGTAAATTGCAATACTGGGATTTAACCAGAGCCTAGTCAACCGTGTCTTAGGCATTCCCTGTGCTACAAAGGTTTCTATTTTGTTCTTTATTTGTCTGAATGGGAAGAGGTAACTTCATTGTTGAAGAGTATGACTTGAACAACACAACAAAAATCCAGTTCCTTTAATCCTGTCCTCACGGGGCACTAAGGAATGAGTTGGCTGATTTTTTAATGTGCTTTCGGTTGGTCTAGTTCCCAGATCATATACTCTTTTGGCAAACAAAAGTTATTCTATAAGATAGTATTTACTAAGCACCTGCGTAGGCAGAGTGCTGGTTTAGGCAAGAAGCCTATGGCTTGGAAGAAAATGTCCATTTTCAATTGAAAAATCTTAATTTAATGGTTACTCTGCAAGTTTCCACTTGGCTATTTTAGAACAGACTTGGATATTTATTATTAGTTTCCAGGCCTCTCCTTTCTCTTCCCTTAGCTTTCTGTAGCTAAACTACACCTATCTAATCCTTTTAATCTTTCATCCGCATCCTTCCTCGGGCTCTTGAATTCATTCACTCTTATTGCTATTCTCTGCACTTCCAAATTGCCTGAGCTTCCCTAGTAATGAAGTGGTGGGAACACAACGTGTGGTGCCAGGTGCTGCTCAGCTACAACTGTCCACAGAGGAACTGTTATTCCGTGCCCTTCTGCACAGGCAGCCTCAACCTGGACTTCTCTTTCATCCTGCCAGACTGCATGGCTGGCCTGAATTTAATTTGCAAACCACTGTGCCTCCTGGGCCTACTTTGGCATCACTGAGATCTGGCGTCTGCTTCCCAGAACAGCTCTGTGTTTGGATTCTCTTTCCCCAGGTGTATTCACTGCCTTGCCTTTTTCAAATGCTCACAAAGTTATTATTCCCAGCCTACATACCTCATGTCTCAAAGGTCATTTGCATTTTATTTCTGTTACCCGAGCTGCTCAAGATACTTTCCAAATTAGAATCATTAGGGAATTCTAAAAATGAGCAGCTTCTTCCTTTTTTTCCATCCAGGTCAGGAATAAGAATGTTTAAATAAGAGTCAGACCCACAGTTGTGGCAAGAGCATATTAGGAGGTTCATCTTCTTAATCCTTCTTCAGTAGTGATCCCACTACTAGCACCATCACTCCAAAACCTCTGAGTTTACTGGAATTTTTCCAGCCAATTTTAAATCCATATACTCAACCTTCCAAATACTTATTGAGTATTATGCTAGGTGCTGTAAGAGGGTCCAAATCACACAGGACATAACCACTTCCATTTGAAAAGCTTCTATCACTATAGCGTACATAAGGCCTTCCATAATTCAACATTTAATACGTGCCTTAAATGTGCCAAGCACTGTTAGGTGTTAAGATTCCAAATTGGAAAGTACAGAGTCTCAATCTGTACTTTTCATGTAATTACAACACAATGTAGAAACAATAATGAAATGTACACCTGGGATGCTCATTGTTCAACCTCAGTTTTTTCATGTGTAAAATGTTTCTTCTGCCAAGCGCGGTGGCTCACGCCAGTAATCCCAGCACTTTGGAAGGCTGAGGCGGGTGGATCACCTGAGGTCAGGAGTTTGCGACCAGCCTGACCAACATGGAGAAACCCTGTCTCTACTAAAAATACAAAAAAATTAGCTGGACATGGTGGGGCATGCCTGTAATCCCAGCTACTCGGGAGGCTGAGGCAGGAGAATCACTTGAACCTGAGAGGCAGAGGCTGTGGTGAGGAGAAAGGGCGCCATTGCACTCCAGCCTGGGCAACAAGAGTGAAACTCCGTCTCAGAAAAAAAAAAAAAGTTTCTTCATCTCTTAGCAATCTTCTAAGTTGCAGTTAATGTTTACATAAGGTGAGGCATAGACAACACTTAGTGCAGTGCATGAGACAAAGTACAAAAAATGTTATTAATTATAACAGCTATAAGTATAATACAATTATTTTTATTATTACTGTTACCTCCCATATTCAACCTGGTTGATTAGGACTGTCTTGGATACTGTAACAGGAGGATCTGGAAACTTATATTAGGTTCAGTAGGAAAGAATACTACGATGAATGACAGTACTGTGACTGGCAGGAAGAGGCGATATTTATGCAAGTGTGTTTTTGACCCTATATATGACTAACAATATTACAATTTGCAGTGTAGTCCCCTGACTTAGGAATGCTACAAAATGCATAGACACAGATTTTGCAATGTAGGATAGGAGAGAACGGACGTCATAATGTAGGATCTGTGCTACTTTGTGACTTTTAGTCCTTCCTAAATTGATTCAGAATCTCCAGATGTGTTTTAAGCTTGGAAGATCTAAGAGGTCAGGCGAGGCTGGATGTGGACAAGACTTCCTGCTACCAAAATGAGGTCATTCCTGCCTAAGGCAGTTGCAGAAACGCTATGGTAGTGGTTTGCCACTGCTGTTTTATAACAAAGTTCTCACTGATCTGCAGCAAAATGAGAAAGATAAGGACAATGGAGAGAGGATTTCATGCAGCTAAATGTCCTTAAAGAACTGATATTATGTTCTTTCTACTTTGTGGGTGTTAAAATGTGATCCCTTTCATAGAAAGATGCTCTGAAGATTTCTCCTTCTGTATCAGGCCTCAAAATATTATAACTTCCATCATGCTTATTCCTGTGAAATGTTATTGACTCCCATAGCTTTAAATACCATCGATATGCTGATAACTCCTAAATGTATATCTAGTGTCAAAATCCTCCTCTAATCTTCTGACACCTGTATCTTCCTGCCTTGGATATCTCATAGGCACCTTAAATTTAACACGCCCCAAAAGGAACCTCTGATTCCCCCTTCCTCTCCTTTCCTGCTCCTTTCTTGGTCTTTAGAGCTCAGTAAATGGTGTATTAAATGGCAAGTTGCTCTTGCCAGGAATATGAGAATCATCCTTGATACTTCTCTCTTTCTCTCTTCTCTCTTCATTTGTCAGAGTCTCAAAAATTCTAGTTTCAAGATATGTTTTAGATCCAACTAGTTACTTGTGCCATGGCCATCACACAGGTCATATCTAGGCCACTGAAATGTCATTTCAATTGATCTCACTCCTTCCACTCTTGCTTTTCTTCCTATAGCATCCAGAGGAATTCTTTAAAAACATCAATCCTGCTTAAAATTCCTTAGTTACTTTTTATTACTCTTAACATAAAGCTCAAAATCCTTACCATGGCCTGCATAGTCTGAGATTTGTTCAGTGGAAGCATTAATTTTAAGGGGAATATTTCCCTGATACTCTCTTTCCATATAAAATTAATATATGATATTACATGCTTGCAGAGAACCATGTCTATTTCCTGTAGAGTACGTAGCTCAATTTAAATTTCATATATATATATATAAATGTAATTAATTAATGATGACTATCTCCCCCACTAGACTATATGATGCTTGAGGTCATGGGCTATATCTAGCTTTGATTTTCATTGCATTCCCAGACATACTTTAGTAGCTGCAGATAGTATGTGCTCAATAAATATTCACTGAATTAACAAATGAGTGAAAAGGAAAAAAATTAATGATCTTTACTTAGCAAAATAAGAAGTTGACCACTCTGTAGGACTTGAATTAAGAAGAATTTTTGTTTTCCAGGTTTTTGAAATGCAAAAGTCTGATAATTACTGCTCTGTGGTTGAAAAAGATACATCAGCTTCAGCCTTCGGATGTTACTAGGAGGCATGGGAGTTATGCAAATGGCCTTTGTGAGTCTGTGGGAGGTGCCAGTAGATCAGCTAATGTGGGTGAATTCTCTGCTCTCTGAGATGGAGAAGTTTCTTTGTCTAATTTTAGCTCTGGAGTTCTGGAACTCTGAGCATGGCTCTAGAACTCTTAAGTAAATGCCAATAAAAGAAAAGTAATGAAGAAACACGGCACCCATATCAAATTTAAGCTTTGCATTTTGGAATAATTTATCTGCATATTTTTTTCAGATGTGATAAGATCTGAAGATAAAAAAATTTATTTAAGGTGGAGGCATGCCCATACACCAATTGGCTCTACAGTATCCCAATTCATAATACGTGGTCTATTAATTAGAAAGACAAGATCCTAAACCAGCCAGTCAGATTTACATTCCCAGTAGCAGCTTGTGTTATAGCACTTGATTGTTATATTGAACAATTTATTGAGATCCAGATGTTCCAGTTCCCGACCTTCCCTGAGTGAGTGGTTGTCAGATATTCCTGTCTAAAAACAAGGCAGTCGGTACTTAACTGTAGGCTCCCACACTGTCATTCTCCAAAGAATATGAAATTGCTTGTTATCTTTGTCAAAATTACATGTGATAGGGATATTTGCTATGTGTGTTGTAATTAAAAACTCAATTAAAAGAAATTTTGAAATCATTATCAACTTTTTCAGGCATGAGCTGTTCTGCAGAAAAGCAAGCTGTTTACAGCTTAGGCATTTACCAGCATTCAGAAGATGGCAGAATCCCAAAGTAGGCCCAAGGACAGAGTGAGATCTGGACCAAAGCAGAAACAACCCCACAGAGGGCAAAAACAAGGCACAAACAGTGACATTACCTGTTAGGTAGCAATTCCTCTCATTCTACCACTACCATGTGTAACTGCAATCTTCTAATTGGATTGTGTCACTTCATTAACATTGAGGACCACTGTCCCTAATGAGTCTCTTCAAAATGAGCAAACAGGAGGTAGCTTATTATTATGGCTCTCCTTTATAATGTACCTATCTATTAGATGGATATTATTGGAAAAATTAATTGCATTACAATGGGTGCAACTGAATGTAAGCACATTTGGTCCTTAGGGAAATGATTACCCTAAGAGGTGGATCATATTAATTGACTAGAGAGAGCAAGCATCATCAGTGATGAGAGAAGCAAGTGTGTGTGCATATCTGAAAAGGAACCTCTCTATATTGTAGCCATGTAGCTGAGGCCTGATGAGAAAGCAGTCCCAGCCTCTGCCTGAGGCTAGTTAAACCAGGCAATTTCTTAAATTAGAGCATGAATTATTAATAGTCATAATTCCATAGCAGGCTTCATTTTTTGAGCCCTTACTATATACTAGCAGTGCAGATGATCACATTTAATCCCTCCAACCACCCTAAAGACATCTGACAGTTTGTAAGTGGTAATCAGGAAGGGAATCAGTTTGACTCTAAAACTAGTACCCCTAATCCTAAAGCTGCACATTCTAGGTCCAGACTCCGTAGAGAACAGAGCCCTTAAGGTATTTGTATTATTAGCCCAGCCATCCTATCAGCCTGGGAAGAGCCAGAACATCTGAGATTAAAGTATCCAGATATGACAGTGAGTCTAAGAAACTTCTGTGGGCATTTTTTTCTTCTATTCATTTGGAGATTGTTTGAACATATTGGAAAACACTATTTTTTAAAGAAGAAAATGGCTTAGCCTTTAATTCTGTGATTGTAATAGTAAACAGCAAACAGCAGTAAAATCTAATTTTTTTAAAAAAGTACCACTGATTCAAATGTTCCTAACATTCTGCTAAGACAGAAGGGGTGAATAGTACTCCTAATCTGTAGCTGAAAACTTGTAATGAATGAGGTAATTGAGTGGGAATGCATCATTTCAGAAGCAGCAGCACGTGCCTCACAGAGCTGCCTGTGGCATTCTGCAACAGGTGTGACGAGATGATGGGGACACCTCAGAAAATCTTCACTGTCCAAATGATTACTCCAGCCATGTGATACACACAGCATGTGCTTCATTTTCTAGAACAGTGAAGACTTCTGCATGACTGCAGCACAGGGTGCATATTAGTGCAGTAGGAAGACAGGTTGAATAGTGGGGTGCAATAAGTAATAAGTAATAAGGCAAGGCCCTTGAAAGCCACAGTGTCTGTCACAAAAAGCAGATGCTCCTGGAAAGGTGGGTGCAGTTAGCTGCATGACTAATATTTATATCTCAAATTAAAATAGTTTATAACATACTTGAATGCAGATAATCAGTAAATATTTTAGGAGGAAGATGGGGTGTGGAGATCACCAGCACTGCTTGAGAAAACTTATGCATAGATGTGGGAAAGATCAGATACTTGGGCTGAGCCTCTAAGAAACAGCATGGAAACATGAATAACTGAAGGCTCTTTCCCCTAGACTTCAGCAATACCCTCTTCACTGTTCTCTCTGACCCTTGGATCCACGTTCCATACTCCCCTGGAGGGACCCCATTGTTTCCTTACTTTTCATCACCAAGCAGATAAATCTGAACCTTTAACATAATAGACAGACCTTCTGTAATCCGACTTCTAGAGACTCATCTTCTGCTTTCTCTGCTCAATATTTTAAGCTCTAGGAATGCTGATCTCTTTACTGCTCAGAATATACTATGCTATTTTTCACCTGAAGGCTACATTCTTGCCACCTCCTCCTCTGAAACTCCCTTCCTGTATTTTCTCTAACCTCCTCTGAACTCTCTGACTCTAAAAACTTACTTAGGGGTCCCTTTCTATGCTCCCAAGCACCTTGGCATGTATCTATCATCACACTTACCACATTACATTGGCATTCTCTGTTTACATATTGGTTTCCCCAACATTATGAAATCCTTAAAGGCAAAGGTCAGTATTATTATTTCTCCATAAATGTTCAAGTGCCTAAAGCAGTTTCTGGTACACAATAGGCACTTTTGTGATTTGTATTGAATAAAATAATAACAGAAGCAAATGTGTATAGGACTTGAGATTTTTCAAATTGCCTTTCTAAATATCATCTTCTTTAATTAATGGCAACACTCCATGGGTGTTCAAAATGCTTATTTTATCACAATTTATACCATATAAGAAAAAACGGCAGCTTCAGCTAAGAACTATTGTGATAATATAGCCCCACAACACAGAATAACATTATTAGAATATAGCCCATTTTTATCTTAATAGAAGACTATGGTACTCCCCAAAATTAAATTTATGATTAAAAACAAATTTCCATTTTTAATGTTTTTATTTCTTTTAATAAAAATGGGATACATGTGCAGAAGATGCAGGCTTGTTACATAGGTATAGTGTGTCATGATGGTTTGCTGACCCTATTGATCCGTCCTCTAAGTTCCCTCCCCTCACCCCCCACTCCCCAACAGGCCCTAGTGTGTGTTGTTCCCCTCTTTGTGTCCATATGTTCTCATTGTTCAACTCCCACTTATGAGTGAGAACATGTGGTGTTTGGTTTTCTGTTCCTGTGTTAGTTTGCTGGAGATGAAGGCTTCCAGCTTCATCCATGTCCCTGCAAAGGAAATGATCTCAGTATTTTTTATGGCTGCATAGTATTCCATGGTGTATATGTACCACATTTTCTCTATCCAGTCTATCACTGATGGACATTTGGGTTGGTTCCATGTCTTTGCTATTATAAATAGTGCTGCAATAAACATATATGTGCATGCATCTTTATAGCAGAATAATTTATATTCCTTTGGATACATACGCAGTAATGGTATTGTTAGGTCAAATGGTATTTCTGGTTCTAGATCCTTGAGGAATCACCATACTGTCTTCCACAGTGGTTGAACTAATTTGCATTCCCACCAACAGTGTAAAAGCATTCTTATTTCTCCTCAGCCTCACCAACATCTATTGTTTCTTGACTTTTTAATAATCACCATTCTGACAGATGTGAGATGGTATCTCATTGTGGTTTTGATTTGCATTTCTCTGATGATGATTGATGTGGAGATTTTTTTCCTGTTTGTTGGCTGCGTAAATGTCTTCTTTTGAGAAGTGTCTGTTCATATCCTTTGCCCACTTTTTGATGGGTTTTTTTTTCTTGCAAATTTAAGTTCCTAGTAAATTCTGGATATTAGACCTTTGTCAGATGGGTAGACTGCAAAAATTTTCTCCCATGGTGCAGGTTGCCTGTTCACGCTGACAATAGTTTCTTTTGCTGTGCAGAAGCTCTTTAGTTTAATTAGATCCCATTTGTCAATTTTGGCTTTTGTTACCATTGCTTTTGGCATTTTTATCATGAAGTCTTTGCCCATGCCTATGTCCTGAATGGTATTGCCTAGGTTTTTCTTCTAAGGTTTTTATGGTTTGGGGTTTTACATTTAAGTCTTTAATCCATCTTGAGTTAATTTTTGTATAAAGTGTAACGAAGGAGTCCAGTTTCAGTTTTCTGCATATGGCTAGCCAGTTTTCCCAGCACCACTTATTGAATAGGAGATCATTTCCCCATTGCTTGTTTTTGTCAGGTTTGTCAAAGATCAGATGGTTGTAGATGTGTGGTGTTATTTCTGAGGTCTCTGTTCTGTTCCATTGGTCTATACGTCTGTTTTGGTCTAGTACCATGCTGTTTTGGTTATGGTAGCCTTGTAGTATAGTTTGAGGTCAGGTAGCATGATGCCTCCAGCTTTGTTCTTTTTGCTTGAAATTGTCTTGGCTATATAGGGTCTTCTTTGATTCCACAGGAAATTTAAAGTAGTATTTTCTCATTCGATGAAGAACATCAATGGTAATTTAATGGGAATAGCATTGAATCTATAAATTACTTTGGGCAGTATGGCCTTTTTGTGATACCGATTCTTTCTACCCATGAGGAGGGAATGTTTTTCCATTTGTTTGTGTCCTCTCTTATTTCCTTGAGCAGTGGTTTGTAGTTCTCCTTGATGAGGTCCTTCACATACCGTGTTAGCTATATTCCTAGGTATTGTACTCTCTTTGAAGTGATTGTGAATGGGAGTTCATTCATGATTTGGCACTCTGGTTGTCTATTGTTGGTGTAAGGAATGCATGTGATTTTTGCACATTGATTTTGTATCCTTAGACTGCTGAAATTGCTTATCAGTTTAAAGAGTTTTGGGGCTGATATGATGAGATGTTCTAAATATAAAATCATGTCGTCTGCAAACAGAGATAATTTGATTTCCTCTCTTCCTATTTGAATATGATTTATTTCCTTCTGTTGCCTGATTGCCCTGGCCAGAACTTCCAGTACTATGTTGAATAGGAGTGGTGAGAGAGGGCATCCTTGTCTTGTACTGGTTTGCAAAGGGAATGCTTCCAGTTTTTGCCCATTCAATATGATATTGGCTGTGGGTTTGTCATGAATAGCTCTTATTATTTTGAGATATGTTCCATCAATACCTAGTTTATTGAGAGTTTTTAACATGAAGTCATGTTGAATTTTATCAAATACCTTTTCTCCATCTATTGAGATAATAATGTGGTTTTTGTCTTTGATTCTGTTTATGTGATGGATTACGTTTATCGATTTGTGTATGTTGAACCAGACTTGCATCCCAGGGATGAAGCTGACTTGATCATAGCAGATCAATTTTCTGATGTACTGCTGGATTCGGTTTGCCAGTATTTTATTGAGGATTTTTGCATCGATGTTCATCACGGATATTGGCCTGAAATTTTCTCTTTTTGTTGTGCTTCTTCCCTGTCTTGGTATCAGGATGATGCTGGCTTCATAAAATGAATTAGGGAGGAGTCCCTCCTTTTCAATTGTTTAAGATAGTTTCAGAAGGACTGGTACCAGCTCCTCTTTGTACTTCTGGTAGAATTCGGCTGTGAATCCATCTGGTCATGGTCTTTTTTTTGGTTGGTAGGCTATTAATTACTGCCCCAATTTCAGAACTTGTAATTGGTCTATTCAGAGATTTGACTTCCTCCTGGTTTAGTCTTGGGAGGGTGTATGTGTCCAGGAATTTAGCCTTTTCTACTGTATTTTCTAGTTAATTTGCACAGAGGTATTTATAGTATCCTCTGATGGTAGTTTGCATTTCTGTGGGATCAGTGGTGACATCCTCTTTATCATTTCTTATTGTGTTTAACGCTTTTATATGGAAATGTAAAATGATGGTACACAATATTGTATCATTATTTATTTGATTCTTCTCTCTTTTCTTCTTTATTAGTTTATCTAATGGTCTATTTTGTTCATTTTTTCAAAAAAGCAGCTCCTGGATTCATTGATTTTTGGAGGGTTTTTCATGTCTCTATCTCATTCAATTCTGCTCTGATCTTAGTTACTTCTTGTTTTCTGCTAGGGTTAGTTTGCTCTTACCTCTCTAGCTCTTTTAATTGTGATGTTAGGGTGTCAATTTGAGATATTTTTAGCTTTCTGATGTGGGCATTTAGTACTATAAATTTCCCGCTTAACACTGCTTTAGCTATGTCACAGAGATTCTGGTACATTGTCTCTTTGTTTTTATTGGTTTTAAAGAAATTATTTATCTCTGTCTTAATTTCCTTATTTAATCAGGAGTCATTCAAATTTCCATGTAATTTTGTGGTTTTGAGTGAGTTTCTTATTCTTGAGTTCTAATTTGATTGCACTGTGGTCTGAGAGACTGTTTGTTACAATTTCAGTTTTTTTGCATTTGTTGCAGAGTGTTTTACTTCCAATTATGTGGTTGATTTTAGAACAAGTGCCATGTGGCACTGAGAAGAATGTATAGTCTGTTAATTTGGCGTGGAGAGTTCTGTAGATATCTATTGGGTCCACTTGATCCAGAGCTGAGTTCGAGTCCTCAATATCCTTGTTAATTTTCTGTCTCATTGATCTGTCTAATATTGACAGTGGGGTGTAAAAGTCTCCCACTATTTAGTGTGTGGGAGTCTAAGTCTCTTTGTAGGTCTCCAAGAACTTGTTTTATGAATCTGGATGCTCCTCTATTGGGTGCATATATATTTAGAATAGTTAACTCTTCTTGTTGAATTGTTCCCTTTTATGTAATGCTGTTCTTTGTCTTTTTTGATCTTTGTTGGTTTAAAGTCAGTTTTGTCAGAGACTAGGATTGCAACCCCTGCTTTTTTTTTTTTTCTTTCCATTTCACCATGTGATATGGTCTGGCTCTGTGTCCCCACCCAAATCTCATCTTGAATTGTAATATGAACTGTGGTCACCACATGTTGGGGGAGGGACAATGTGGAGATGATTGAATCATGGGGGAGGTTTCCAACAGGCTGTTCTCATGATGTTGAGTGAGTTCTTATGAGATCTGATGGTTTTATATGGAGCTTTTGCTTTGCACTTCTCCTTCTTGACACCATGTGAAGGATATGTTTGCTTCCCCTTCCACCATGATTGTAAGTTTCCTGAGGCCTCCCCAGCCATGCTGAACTGTGAGTCAATTAAATCTCTTTGCTTTATAAATTACCCAGCCTCAGGTATTTCTTCATAGCAGTGTGAGAACAGACTAAGACATCATGTAAGTATTATAATTTACTCCAGTGTTTGTGAGCTCTAAAACAACTGAATTGCGATCATTTTCCTAGGTCGTTATTGGTAACTAAATATTTTATCTACCTGTTTCTCAAACCCTTTGAGTAGAAGTTGTAATCCTTCCTTTGTCCAAAAATTTCTAGCTTATATGGAGTCTCCGGTCCTTATTTTGTATTTCTATCTTATTTTATCTTAACATTTAGATAGCAGATAAATTCACAAATTGAATTTTGCATGTAAAAGCATTAAACTGAAATGATGTTTGATTAAGATTTCTTTTGCCCAAGAAGAGTAGAATAAAATAGTCATCAAATGCTATTTTTGCTCGTGAAGCAAATATAGTTAAGTTATAAAACCTGCAGCCCATTACCAATACCATTTAATGATTTTTTCTTTAAGACAAATAACTTTACCTCTCGACCTAGAGAAAAAAAAATAGCCTTATAGCAACAAACAAGCTCATGCTTTAAATGCTGTTTAGAATTTTAATAATGGTTTATCCAATACTTGGATTCACTTCCCTGAGGATAAGAGAAACTAGATTAGGTTATTTAGTTACTACTTCCTTACCAAAGGGAAAAATAGCATCCTCATATGATATTAATAAATTCACAGCTCTATTCTGTTTCCATTTTTAAGTGACTGCTCTATAGTAGAAATAGTCATTTTTTAAAATAGATTGCAAATATAGAACTCAGGATTCTGGCCCAAATATCATTCTTGGCTGCTAACTGATCTTGAAGGACAATATTCCTTTACTTCACTTTATAAAAACCATGAGAATTAGAACTTGTCCATTACCTGGGGAAAAAAATATTTATACTTAAAGAAATCAGAATGTGTCTTGTGATTACTGTCCCATCAAAGAAACCTATTAATTTCAGTAGTGATACTAGAATTCCTGGTATTGTTTGGTTTATAACTGTGATAACTTCCAAATGCCAGGTAAAATATTATCATAAAGGCTAGTAGAATTTCTTAAGTTTATAAAAATAATAGTAGACACTATTTAGGACTTACTGTGTGCCAGGAACTTTTCTAAGCTCTTTACAGGTAGTAGTTCATTTTGTTGTACCAATCATTCTGAAAGCGAAAGATTGGAACCATAGGATGTTTTCTCATCTCTTTCCCTAACACTACGTATCCCATGCCCTACTGCCTTGAGTATGATTATTCTATCTCTAGAGATGATTTTATATTGAAGATTATTTTATTTCATGTTGAAAAATTGTTAATAAAATCAGTCTTAGCAAGTTAGATTGGAAAAGGATATGAGAAATAATTCAGTCAAACCAAGATCCAGAGAAGATACCTGATGTGCTCAGTGTCACACAATCTAGTTGGCAGCAAACTAGAAACTAGAACATAGGTATCCTGACCCCTGTATAATCTATTACTCCATAACCCTTTCTTATGTGAAAGGTGAGACAATCATTTTCTTCAAGCCTATTACCTGATCACCTATGACATGCCATGTACAATTTAGACACTGGAGATATGGTTATGAACAAAGAAAAATACCTACCTTCGTGGAGTCACACTATTCAGTTCACTGAATAAACAATGATTTATTGAATATCAATTATGCACAGAGCTCCAAAGAACATCTACAGAAGTAGTGTTGGGTGGAGTAGGAAAGGAAAGAGTATAGGAGGTGGTCTCTGATCTCAAAGGAATTACATGAGAGACAAGGGAGAAACATAAACCCTTCCTAGGAAAATACAAAACAGCATATAATTAAGAGTCTAGTTTATAGTAAATGAAGGCCAGGGGATTTTAGAGAAGGGGAGTTAAAGGGGGTGAGAGGGATCTCAATGTGTACATTGTGAAGACAGCGAAGAGTTAAAGGTGGTGGTTGCCTACCATGGAGTATTAGAGACATGGATGGACTTTAAAGGTATAGGACTGGGCCAGGCATGGTGGTTCAAGCCTGTTATCCCAGCACTTTGGGAGGTTGAGGTGGTTGGATCACCTGAAGTCAGGAGTTTGAGACCAGTCTGGCCAACGTGGTAAAACCCTGTCTCTACTAAAAATACAAAACTTAGCCGGCAGTGGTGGTGGGTGCCTGTAGTCCCAGCTACTCAGGAGGCTGAGGCAGGAGGATCACTCGAACCCAGGAGGTGGAGGTTGCAGTGAGTCAAGATCACGGCACTGCACTCCAGCCTGGGCAACAGAGTGAGACTCTGTCTCAAAAAAAAAAAAAAAAAAAAAAAGGTATAGGACTGGGTAAATAAAGTAAAAAACAGATGAAATTTAACACGTCATTTATGGAAATTAAAATACATATACGTATGACAATAATTTTTTGACAAGGGCGTGTGCAATAAAAAAGGTGTATATAAAATATAATAGAATGCCTGCCTCTGCAGGGAGGGGGAAAGGAGTAGGAAGAAAAATAATAAATATATCAATAGACTTACTGAAGAATAAGGTTAGGGTCCTCACAGACCAATGATGAAAATGTGTCATGATTTGATTATGTCAACCATCTGCTATCAAGTCCAAGGAAAAATATCCTGGGATAGATACAGTAGAGCTTTGCAGGATGTACAGACCATATTCAGGCTGAGAGAGGAATGGGAAAGGTGGTCTGGGTAAGGGGACAGGATGAGAGGGCAGAGACCTGTTCTGCCTGGAGGGAAAGGTGCAGTGGAGGGAATGGAAGAAATATGGGTAACTACGTGGTGTGGGGCTCTTAGGGGAATCCTCAGAAGACAGGCAGAAGCCTCAGAGTGGAAGTAATAGGGAACATGGACTGAAGCGGGGTTCCTGAGCAGGCGGGTGATGTAGGAAAAAAGAGAAGAATAAGAGACTGGCAGCAACCTCAGAAAGAAAGACCCAAAAGGCAAAGTATCTGGGAACCCACACTGTGGACGTTCACATGTGTATGAATTAGTGGTGTTTGTGGGAATGAGGAGCAGATGGAGAAGGAACATGTTCCCTGAGAAGACCACGACAGTGCCATGAGGATGTATCAGTTTGGTTCTTTGTACAGGACTTTTTCAAAAGTTTGCTTCAGAATAGCCATGGTTCCTGAAAGCAGTTAAGTGGGTCACTCGCTTAGCTTTCCTTAGTGGTAGATTAATTAGCCAGCTGTAACTCCCGGATCTCTATTTTTAAATAATGACTTGCATAAGTCTCCAAAGACAAGAACTCGCCACTGGTACACAGCACATTCTGGCAGCTGCAAGTTATTATGCCCAGTGGAAATTAAATATCTTTTAGGGAAATCATGCAAGATCTCATGATAAATATGAAATTAACCCCTGCCACCTCTATGCCCACCTCATTTCTTTGCTTGCCTCCTATCCTAATAAGCAGAGTCTCTGAGGTCTGAAATGACAGCAGAATTGGTGATATTTTTAAAAAAGCATTATTCATCTGTGAGCATTGGTAGAACATAGAGCTTTTGTCTCCAGTTTTGGGCTAGAAGCTCTGAAAATCATACAACAGTAAATATACACAATACCATTAACTCATGGTCAGATGGAGATACTTATAACTCCAGGGATGTAAAGAAACAACTGAACTAGCCATTTTATTTATCATTTTAGGCAGTTTCCTCTGCTTTATACCCTTAAGTTCACACTTCTCTTTCCTTCTGACCAAATATATACATTTCTGGTTCTTTCTTAATTCTCTCTTTATAAGCTGCAAGTTTCATATAGTATGTGACTCTTCACAGTCCCTTTTCGCTCCCGATTTCTATGTTACGTTTGGGTTGTTGTCGTTCGTAGGGGATATTAAACAATGCACTCTCAATCAGAGTGGAATCAGAGTGAAGGGGAGAATGAATGCTGGCAATAACTGACTCCGACCAAGCTGCCTGAGGAAGAGTCCTAAGGTCCATAGTGGCATTCGGTATTCAGATGCCATTTGTAAATGCATGTTTCATAAAATGTCAATCAATACACTTGTCATAATCACCACATGGTGGATGTGATTTGTTTGGCTACTTTCAACAAAAAGCAGATGTCAGGCCACCCTATGGTTTCGGGAGGCAAATACCTTCCCTGGGTGGGTGAAAATGGCAGGCTCAAGTTTCCTACGTAGCTTTAAAGATTTCATAACACATTTCTGGTTTCTCACCAGAGCACCAACAATCAAGAATCCAGGAGAGGAAAAAGAAGCAATGCCTCCAAATAGGCAGTATAATTTGGGGTCAGATATGAAGCAGATGAAGTCAGTAAAGAAAAGACAAATGGAGCGACAGCTATCCCAGTATCCCTGCTTCATAGGGCCCATTGTTCCAGTCTGTTACTGTGCAGCTGTGTTTGGCTGGTTTCTTTTTGACCCTCACCTTAAAAGCAGGCCTTTCCTTCACTTTCCACATGCCCCAGGATGACTCTGACACACCTAGGGAGCGCCGCAAACTCCAATGTTGCTGGGCAGCCCTGTTTTCCTCTTTCTGAGTCCAGAAGTGGTGCAGCCTGGGCCTTTACCTTGACCTTTGACCTCCCACGTCATGAAGTTAACACGGTTCCTGCCTCCAGCTAATGGTTTCCAACACTGCAGAATTGAGTCTATTTTATCAATTACATGAACTTCAGTCTTTGGCATAAAGGTCATTATTGTATTTTGTACCTGGAATTGTATTGTAATGAGGCAAATCACATTCTCTTACAGTCAATGAGGGGGAAAAAAAGCACACAAAATGGAAATTACTCCTAAAATGACCTTGCTAGATTTCTATATCTGGCTAACAGACTCTGTTTCTATACATCAAAAAACTGACGTGGCAGCTTTGTCATACAACCAGGCAGTCCAATCTCATGTTAGCAAACATGTTATTATGGAACATATGGCATAAACCCATTAATAGTATGCACAGTTGATAAATTTCCAGTGTAGTTCCCGTGATGTTTACTGATTCACTGCCACCTTGCCCCAGGCTGCTTCCAAACATGTCAGAAAAATAAAATGTCATCCATATTTGCATTTAGAAATTATTCCATATTTACACATGCTAATAAAAACAAAAGCTTGCTTTTTAAGGAAGGGGCAAGCTCCATAATCAATTTTCTGAGCGGCCCAAGAGTTTGACATGTTCTGCATACATTGCATTCACTGGAATAGCAACTTGGAGACACAAGTAGGCTGGCTCTGTGGCTTCTCACCCCTTGCTGGGTAACAGCAGCTGACAGCAGACAGCCACCCTTGAGGGTTGAGGGTACCTGCAGATCACTCACTTTCTCTATCTAAACAACTTGCCTTAGATTTTTTTTTCTTTGTGCATCACATATTTAGAACGAATATGTGATGAACCAGTGCATGAATTAGCTATGAGGATAGTCACAATTTGATGGTGCCCTATAACTTCTGTGCCCCTTTCATTAATGACCAGCTCCATCTCCCAGCTCCCTGGCCTTGTTGCCTTGACTAGAATATAGCATTTGGAGTCATTAAATAGGGTATGAAGTTCTGGCTCTGAAAAATCACTGGTTATGTTACCATGAGCAAGTCACTTAATCTCTCTAAGCCTCAATTCCCTTATCCACGAAATGGGTGAATTATAGCATTTGTTTTGTAAGGATCCTTTAAGTTTCAAGAGACAGAAACCCAGTTCAAACTATTTTAAAGTAAACAAAAAGAAAACATTTATTGGCTCACATGGCTGGAAGGGATACTGTGCTATCTGACCAAATCAAAGGATAGGGATCAAGGTCTCAATTGCTGGCATCAAAACTCAAAGCTAAGGGAACTCTCTCCCTTTTCCATCTCTCAGCTCAGCTCAGCTCTGTTTGGCTTCATTCTTTTTTACTATAGCTGGACTTTCTTCATGTGGCAATGAACGTGGTCAGTTTTAGCCCCAATCTCACATTTTTCAAGTATAATGAACCCCTAGGCAAGGCTATTTTTATTTATTTCAAATCAAATCCTTACTTAGTATGTCAGAGGGGGCCTCAGGTCAGCCCTGCTGGTTTACATGTTTGCCTTAGGTTAAGAAGTACTATGATTAATCAGGTATGAAGTTTTGTCCACCCCTGTACCTGGGATAAAAGGTAGTGGTTAGAGTGTATTACCAGAAGAAGGGAAATAAAAACCTTGCTGAGCAAATAAGGCAAAAATAAAAGCTACCATTTTACTAACCTATTTCACCAAGGTTTGTGGATTCTGGCACAAGCAAGTGTTGAATAATCATAGGTTAGGATCATAAGTAACTGGGCTTTGTAAACTACTAAAAGTTATACATGAATCCTAGCCAAATAACTACACATCTTATTTATTAACGCTCTCAGAGGGTGAAACCAGCCAAGGCCAGTGTTAGTGACAATTATAATGATAATAGTTAATATTTAAGGAGCAATCACTGCATGTGAGGAACTGCTTTTGTGAGCATTTTATATGTATGAACTATGAAGTAGGTACTATCATCCGCCCCAATGTTTGCATAAATAACTAATGCAAAGAGAGGTAAAACAATTTGCCCAAAGTCACAGAACTAGTGGTTAAACCAGGGTTTGGAACCAGAGGGTCTGAGCTACAGTTCATACTCATTGCTGTCCCTCAATCTTCCTGTAATATTTTGCATTTTACTGTGTATCTTTTCCTTGAGGCACTAAAAACGCCACAAGATTGGTAATTGTGTCTGTATTACTCAAAGTTGCATACATATTCCATCCTTAAGGCCTACATGACTGGTATGAGAAAAGTAGAGATAATTGGGATTGGGCTAAACTTTTATTTGAGTGTATGAATATCATTCAAATAACAGTGCTGTTGAAAATTAATATGTACCTCCATTTTTCTGAAATTCAGAAAAGATGCATAATATTCAGGTGCCTAATAACTTGGCTGCTAGTTAATCATGCTTGACACTTATATAGCACTTCACCTTTTAAAATCATTTTAGAATATGTTAGTTCATTAATCCCTACAACATCCATGTGAGACAGAAAAGGTTCCTGCCTCTGATCTCCCTACCATCTGGTATCTAAATACTTGGTCGACTAAAGAAGGCAGAAAATAATTAGATAAATCAAGCAAGGAAACACGTGCAGCCAAGAATGACAGAGACTTGCGGGCAGTGAAGGTGAAAGAAAATCCTTTGGCTCTGCGGAGGTTTGTCTTCAACACATGAATTTCAGCATACAATATTCGTATAACAATTATTATTCACTTCTGACTGGTGGAAATGTAAGAAAACACCAATCAGCCTTCATCTTCATCTTCAACAGGTGATGCCTGCACACAGATCACTTGGGATATCAGCAATGGTCATTTCCATTAATTAAAAAGTGCTTCTAGTTGTCAGTGTTCATGATATTGGCATACTTATATTCCAAGTCCTGTTTCCCACTGCTATTTCTACTTTTCACAGAAAAGAATCTGCTTGATGCTAATATCTAGTATGGCTTCAGTCATGTTCAATATATTAATAGCTTCCTTAATGTTGCCTTGTTATTTGGCTCATAGTTTCTAGAGAACTATGGTGAGCTGATTTTGCCAGCCACCTGAACAAAGATATTCTTGCTCGTTGTTTTCTCACTCGTATATGTGGACCACCATTGCCTCACTTCAGGCATGGATGCTGATCATTCTGAAGACCCAAAAATGTGGAGAGAGAACAGTACCTGAACAAGGGCAACAAACACTATCCTAACATGCTTTCGAGCCACAAACGACATTTTCAAAAATAGTTAGAAGCTATTCCTATTAATAATAGAATGACACAAAAATCATATCCAACAAGAGTCGACATACTATGTATGCGTCTGGTTAGTAAAGAATCTTCTTTCTAGCATTAGCTTATCCTTCTATCTCAGGACACTGAGGATTGAGATAGTACAGGAAGGTAGTACAGGACAATACTTATGAATGAGCTCCAATTCCAGGATCCCGAAGAAGACCTGGGTTCAAACTGATTCAGTGAATTACTGTGTGACCTTAGGCAAGCGTCTCAATCTCTCTGAGTGTCAGTGTCAGTTTCTACAGGATAGCCCCAGAGCCTACCTCATAGAATTGTTACAGGATTACACAAAATAATTACTCACAGGCTTAGCCCAGTGCCAGGGACATAGTGAATGCTCAGAAGTAAATACCATTAACTGTCCCCAGGTTTCTTTGATATTCTCACATTCAGTTTTAAGGCATGATATTGAGGCTATTGTAAAATGATAAACTTAAGAATTCTAGATATAATTACCTGTGAAGTAGGAATATGTTGTGGTCTGTGTTAACACATAATGATCTTTATCTAACCAGGTTAGAAACAGAAATGCTGTAAGTCACTCAAAAGGTCAAACATTTGTCAGCAGGTAGCATACTAATATGTAATGTTGACCCTGGGCAAAGTCAGGGAACAGGTGATTGCTTTATGATGAGCCTGTATTTTTCTGCTGATGCCCTCTTCCTTCTTTTGGAGACGTTATCCTCCCTATAGTTTATGTGGGACAATCAAGGCCTTTTCAGGTGTCTTGGAAGTCCCACAACTAAATGGCCACTTTACCAACTCATGAGTGCTATTCTGGCAGCACAAGGCTCTCAAGGTTATTAATGGCAGCTTTTGTCCATTTCCTAGAACCACATTATTAACCTAGAAGAATGATTTTTCAGTTCCTTTCCCTCCCTTCAAACAGATACAAAGATTATCCATGATAAAGAGACTCGACACACTGTCTCTGATTGCCTATTAGCATGGGACACAGCAAGGATGTTAGGACTTGGGGGAGGTGTTATCAGGTTCACAGGGTTAATTTGCATTGTCTAAAAAAGTAAATCTTTTTTTGAATCAATCCACTGGAGGGAAATATAGAAGGAAGCATTCAAACCACAGTGCTCAAGCAGAATGAACACTTATTTCATGGACACAATTACAACTGCCAGGGGAGAAAATTTTTCCAAAACTATTTAATCTTTGAAATGGACAATAAGCTTGTCAGCCTCTTGGGCATTTCAACTTTGATGCAATGGTTCATAGCAAATCTTTCCATGACCAGAACCCATCAGATTCATCAAGTGTCTCCATTCTCTCACAATAAAAGTATTTTAGGGCTCTGAGGATGAAGCAAGCTTTCTGTGTGCAATATATGCTCCTCTCTGTCACCAACGCGAAACCTGGGGATGTGCTGGAAAGAGACTTGACAAAGGAGGATATTTATCTTGCAAGTGTTTGAGATACTATTTCTAAGCTAATCTCCCCTACAAATCATAGAGTTCAATTCAATTCAAGTCTAATTCAAGCTTGTCTTCCAGAACATCTAGTAAATCCTCAAAAACATGAACTATGTATTTGCTTTGTATCTCATTTTCCACCCATTCTCCTCTCAACCCCATGAGTTCACTGGCTATGGAAAGTATTCAGACTGGAATTAACAATCAGAGAATTTTCTAAAACTGGCTTTTTTTGTTATCATGTCTATTAATGACCGAACATCATAAACAATAGAGTTTAATTAGAAACTAAAGTGTCTACAGCAATTAAATATGAAGGAAGTATTCAAAAACACAGCAAAAAGGATCATATTTTTAAAGCGTTTAAATTGCAAGTGATGTTATTGACAGAACTTTTAAAGAAATTTTATGTTTGGGTTAGAAAAGAAAGAAAGAAACTAGTTGAAAGCGAAGTGTTGACTCCATGGCATTTATAGGCAAATAAATATTTAGGATGGATCAGTTTGCCATCATGAGCAGATGCTTCAAGAAATACATAAAGCTAATGGGAGCTGTCCTTAATTTCTACCTCACTGAGTCAACAAGATAAAAAATCAACTTAAAGGATTCCAGAGTAATGACATGACTCATTAGTGTGAAGGCCACTTCAAATTAAAGGATTCGTCTTCACTTACTGAGAGAAGAAAATTATTAATGAGCTTCAGGCATGAATATCTGGAAAGGACTGTAGCTCATTCTCTGGGCATGAAACAACTTGAAGTTGTAACCACAAGGGATTTGGTTTTCTTAAGCCAGGTTCTAAAAAATTTTGCTAAACTTTGATTCCATAGGTCACTGTTTGATAAATGGTGCTAGGAATGGAAGTTATGTGGTCACTGATCCATTGAGAAGATCTGGGAGTGTTGCATATTAAGTCAGGGTAAGTGTCAGAGAGAAGGGAAAATTCTATCGTCGTCCTGGAGAGATAGGCAAAGGAAGTAGGGAAGGTGAGTCTTCATTCTTCTAAATTTATGCTCTTCCAAAATCTAATGGTATTGAATTCAGAAGACAATGTAAGATGAAGAAAGGTCAAGCCTCTCTTTCTGAATGGTCAGTGTATTGCACAGCTACTGAGTTTGTCATTGTTTTTGGTATTTGCTCTTAAGTTTGGAACTTGAGAGTCTGCTTCCATTTTTAAGACAGGTACATATTAAAGAGGTGTCCATCTGAAGCATTTGGTAATAAAAATTTGGTGTTTGGAGGAGCTGTACTGAATGAGTTGTCTTAGTCCCTGCAAAACGGTCATATACATATATATATATATATATATACACACACACACACACATATACACATATATATATACATATACACACACATATATAGTTGTTTAATGAAAAATGTAATATTCAGGTGGAATGTCAAAGGAGAAGACCAGAATGTGAAGATTAAACAGGGTTGGGAAGTTTGTAGAAAGTGGTGGTGCCTCTTGTACCAGTAGTGAGAAAGATACTAGATTAAGATTCTCTCCCGAGGGTTGAAATTCTGCCAAAACAACTGGGCATCTGTTCATGGGCTCATGAGATAATCTATATCATCGATTCACTTCTTAGGGAAGAAAGGAGCAGAGGCTGACCTTTTTGAAATTTCTTTCTAGTGGCCAAGAATGACGGCAATTGTATTTTTTAGTGGGATTATGTTTCTTCCTACTGTATATTTGAATTGCAAAAAGCCAGAGCATAGCATTCCTTGTTGAAGTTCTTCAAGTTGACAGTCTGATAGTCTTAGCTATTTTTATTTACTTTTAAATTTAACTTCATGTCAGTGTTCCTAGACGTCTTCACAAGCTGCAGGCCTATGGGAAATGTTCCATGGCTCCTCTGTGTATCTGAAGTTTGGCCTCCTCATTATGATCGATTAATATTTCAGAGTTAACTTTTTTCCTGAAATTTGAATAGACCTCATTTTCCAGAAAGTCATTTATATTGTTATTCATTTTCTTTTCACTGTCTTGTTTATGACTAAAAAATGCACTGATGATTTCATAATGAGAGAATATTATGTAGAAATGGAAATATAATCTTACAAAAGTATGACTTTTTATGTGGTAGGTAATATTTCTCTTCAATTTCCCTTTTCATGTGGGATTTTTTTCTTTTCTAAAGGGAAATATAAATGTTAGGAGATAACCAAAATATATATCACAAAATTTTTTTATATATTTCTTCAACTACTATAAAATCTAGAGGGACCAGATGATTAAAGTCCTTCATTTTTAAAGAATTCTCTCAAAAAACCCAGAAGCTAGAGGCAAATTTTTTTTAACATTGCCTGAGTTTTGTTAGGGGCATAGAATATACCACGTTCTGTAAAAAAAAAAAAACAAAAAAACAAATATTTGCCTCTATTTCTATAATATTATACACAATATTTGGATTGTTAAAAGCAATACTATTCATCATGTGAAAGATACCAAGAAAGCCACTGACTCTGAACTTCATGCAGTTATCTATTCACAAATTCTTTAATAAATAAATGATGAACACCTACTATATATGATTACATATGCTAAGTATTATGGTAAGCATGAATATGAATAACATAAAGTCTTTACCTTTAAGAAATGTATAACATAGTAGTAGAGACAGATATAATCATATAACTATAACATATATAGTCTTTACCTTTAAGAAATGTATAACATAGCAGTAGAGACAAATATAATCAGATAACTGTAATACAGGCAGAAGGTTCAAAATGCCCTGGGGATTCTAGTTCAAGATGGCTTATTGAAGGGACATGTTCACCTATCTTCCCTCTCAAATTACTACTGACAAGACATTATAATATGATTGTAAAAGCCATGGTAAGACTAGGGAACTGGTTATCCTAAGAACAGAGCAGTATACTAATAGAAATTTCAGTTTGATATAAATAAGAACAGATTGGCAGGCTTTTTGTTGCATGAAGATTAGTTTTAAGTAGATTGATTTACCTGTTGATTTTTTTAAAACAAAACAAACACAAAAATCATCTGTTTAAAGGTATGCAATAGATAGTTGTAGATAATAAGTATTAGAGAGGCTAAAATCATTGGAAAGGAAGGCTATTGGACAGGTGTAATAATGATCTTCAGCTGCATTTTTTTCTGGAAGATGGTGCTGATTCTTGACATGGGTAGACTGGGAAAGTAGGCTTTCAAATGGCAAGGGGGCACCGTTGGGGACACAGAAACCATTAGACATTTTGGCATTTACAAGGATTGGAGTCACAAAATTGGAGAATTGAAGAGGCTCAAGACACAACTGATTCTCCCCTCAAAATATTTGCCAAATATTGAAGGTGTGCAGGGTGGAGCTAAAGAGCTAAGCTACAAACCCTGAGTGGTGGAGTGGGACATTTTGTACTCTCCCAGTGCTGAGAATACAAAAACTTGCTAGGATGAACGAGCTAGTGAATGAAGTAGTGTCTTAATTGCAAGCCACAGAGATCTCCAGACTACAGACAAAGGAAACCAAAGATAGACTGAATCTTAATCAAAACTTCTAGCATGTCTAAAGTCAGCCTATTCCTGGATAAATTAAGGTGATAGCCTCTCTATCTGCCTAGCAGAAGAAAGGGTAACCCTTTTCTAATGCAAGATCACAACATCTGGAGCCTCTGTAGTCTTTATTCTCAGTGTTCTGCATTTATTAAAATCCTTTTGGACATGGCAAGAGGCAGGGCCATGGGTCCAAAACCCAACAGAAAAAGAAATAGGCAACAGAAACAAATCCACACATGATGTAGATATTAAGACAAACATTATAAAAAAACTGAATAACATGAATAAGAAAAATAGATAAATTATATAGCAAAAAGATAAAATGTTGGAGAATTTTATCAGATAATTAAAATCTGAACCAGTCATGTTCTATCTTGTTGGTTAGAAGTCACATTAAGGTTGACGCCTTTGTATCTGATACTGGAGGTTCATGTCTCAAGGTTAAACATTTGAGGAAAAAGAACAGATATCAAGGTTGGGTCAGTGAGAATAAACTAGAATCCACAGGAATAAACTGGAACACATGGGGATGGACCTAGGCTCCTTCCAGTTTCTCACTACTTCTACCATCAGTGGGAATTGTTGTGCACCAGAAGTTAAAAGCCTTCGTCATACAGTTGGCACACCTTTGGCTAACGATTCCAAGAAGCTGAAAGAGGGGTAGCTGAAGGCCTGTCTGCTGCTCAACACCAATGATGTGAACCAACAGATCAATGACAGCATGTGTGAGCTGCAACAGCATTTGAGTCTGTTCATGACTTTCCAGGTGTAAATTAATATGATCACCACTTTAATTCCACCTTCCGAATTTCACATGAAATGTCTTTCATGACCCACTTCAATTGGAAACATGGAAGAAAAAGAACTGTGAGAAATGTAGATCAGCCTAACCTAATTGGCATAATATAAAGCCACCATAGAATCTATACAAAATAATGAGATGGGATTTCTAGAAATAAAAAGTGTTATGTCTTAAAATAAGAACTAAATGGATACATACAGTACCAAGCTGGACAGAGTTGAGGACAAGATTAATGAACTCAAAGACAGTCAATAGAAAAGACCCAAGTGGAAACACAGATAGAAAAAGAAAGGGAGGAGGCAAGAATAGAGAGAAAGAGAAATTGCATCACATATGTGTAACTTGTATATCAGAAAGAGAGAAAAGAATTGGAAAGAAACTACATTTGAAGAGATAATGGCAAAAAAAATTTCCAAATTGAAGAAAAGTATCAATCAATAAATTCAAAAAAATCAGCAAACTAAAAGCATAATAAACACTTTTTAAACCATTAAGGAATATCATAGAAAAACTGATTTTTAAAAAATACAGAAGTAACATAAATCATAAAAGAAGCAAAAGGAAAAAATACACAGTATCTTTGAAGGAGCAGAAATAAGATTACAGCTGACTTCTCAGTAGAAATGATATAAGCCAGAAGAAATTAGAATGGTGGTTTTTTTTTTTTTTTTTAGAAATGGAGTCTCATTCTGTCACCCAGGCACCCAGGCTGGAGTGCAGTGGTGGGATCCCAGCTCACTGCAACCTCCACCCCCTGAGTTCCTGAGTTCAAGCAATTCTCTTGCCTCAGCCTCCCAAGTAGCTGGGACTACAGGTGCATGCCACCACATCCAGCTAATTTTTTGTATTTTAGTAGAGACGGGGTTTCACCGTGTTGCCCAGGCTGGTCTCGAACTCCTGAGCTCAGGCAATCCACCCGCCTCGGCCTCCCAAAGCGCTAGGATTACAGGCGTGAGCCACCACGCCTGGCCTGGAATATTTTTTTAAATGCTAAAAATAAATGTCAACTAGCATTGTACACTCAATGAAAATATACCTCAAAAATAAATATGAAATACTAATATTTCCAGAAAAACAAAAATCAAAACAATTCCTCTCGGTAGGACCGTACTAAAGGAAATATTAAGTCAACTTCTTCATAAATAACATAATCAATCATAAAGGAAAATGCAGAAATAAAGGAAAAAATGAAAAGCAATACAAAGATAAATACTTGGGTAAACATAAGTGAATATAAGCCAGGTGCCATGGCTCACAACTGTAATCCCAGCTATTCAAGAGGCTAAGGCAGGGGGTTTGCTTGAGCCCAGAAGTTTTGAGATAAGCTCAGTTGCCCACTTAGCAACATAGTGAGGCTCTCTGTCAATCTCCCTCCCTTTCTCCCACCTTCTTTTCCTCTCTGTGTGTGTGTGTGTGTGTATATGCATGTATGTACGCGTGTGTGTGTGTGTATATATATATATGTCTGCATATATATGGCACAAAATAACAATGTTTATGTTTGGGGAATTAAAATATATATAAAATTTAAATACATGACAATAACACCAAAGGGATAAATGAAGTTAAAGTGTTATAAGGTTGTATCCTTATTGTGGAAGAGGTGAAAGCAATCATTTGAATTAAGCTGTAATAAGACATGGGTACATATTTTGATCTCTTAAGCATTAAAAGAATTGTTTAAAATGTAAAAATAATAAGATAATAAACTATTGAATGACAAGTCACCTGATTAATCTAAAGGAAAGAAAAACCAAAGGCATTTAAAAAAGATCAGGAAGGCTAAATAACAATAAGGTGGATATAAATCCAAATACATCAATAAGTACATTAACAAACAAAATAATTCAAGTACAAGATTAATATTTTCAAGCTAGATTTTTAAAATTTATATGTGCGTACAACAGTAGAGTGGTACTGTGTACCATGTAGTTGCAAACCAAATAAAACTGGTATGGCTATATTGATATTAGTCAAACAGAAAGCATTACTTGGAATAAACAAGGTCATATCACAGTGATAAGGTGTCCGTCCACCAGGACGATATATACCAATTCTAAATCTCAATGCAACCAATTAAAAAAAAAAACTTAGCAGGTCTCTGAAATCTATAAGCCATGCAGATAAAAGAGCCTCCAAAGTAAGTAATTTTTTCCAGATGAACCACAACTAAGCACAAGATCAGAAGTAGTAGTGAAGGCTAGAAGTAGAAAACTATGGGTGGTTGGACCAGTATGTTTATTATTGTGTGTGTGTGTATGTGTGTATGTGTGTGTATGGTATGTGTGTGTATACTATGCCAATTCCCTGTCCTCAGAGCAGCTGACCTCAATGTTTGCTTCTAGGATTATGCTGTAAATACAGCTTTATAAAATGGGAATTCTGAGAAGTACCTCTGATAACTTATGGTCTCCTGTGCCAATACAAGAGGCTATGACCTATCCTTATAGAGGGGCCCTTCATATGTCTCTCTTCCCTTGTCTAGTACATAGAATGAAGGCTCCTGTTACTAGTACCTGTATTTACCATTACTTATCATTTGTGCTGAGTAAATAAGATGACACTATCAATACTTTTCCATCAAGACATAATCAATTACTAAACATTTGATAGAATCACAGTATGAAAAAAGAGTCACTGACTCAACAAGCAAAAAGGTAACCACTAAGAAAATGAGAGTTAATATAGAGGAAACAGAAATAAAATGGAAACATGTATTTAATTTTTTAAAGTGTATATTTAAAAATATATACACTTCAGTGTATATAAGTGTAAAAATATATAATTTTTAAAGTGTATAAATATATATGAAAATATACATACAGTGTGTGTGTGCATGCATGCATGTATATATTTATATATATTTATACACTTTTTAAAATTTTCATAAATATTTATGATAAAAGCAACTGGCTGCTATAAAAAATTAATGGGCAGAATCCTTGGAAATTAAAAGCACAATTACCATAAACTTAATAAATCAGCAGAATAGTTGAAACTAGAATAATAAAATAGAAGATTAAAATGAGGGATTCTCCTAGAAAAGAGTACAGATGACAAAGGGTTGAAAAGTATGAAAAATGAATTAACTCATGGAGAATGCCCATACTGCATATCCATAAAGATTAATGAACCAACTATACGTATCTTCGTGATGTAGAGCTGCACTAATCACTAGCTACACATGGCTATTTACATTTAAGTTTAAATTAATTAAAATTTAAGAAATTTTAAAATTCAGTTCGTCAGTCTACTACTCATATTTCAAAGAAAGGTTCAAGAGACATATGTGCTAGGTGGCTGTGTTTTGGACAGTGCAGTGAATAATTCCTTGCAAAGAAACAAGGAACTGATTGATACCATTATCTTCATCAGAAAATGTGGATGCAAAGAGACTGTAGAAGCATGTCTTCAAAATTCTGAGAAAACATAATTTTTAACCTAGAATTTTACATTGAAATTATCTTTAATGTGTGAAGGCTGAGGTAACATTTTCAGTCACAGGGTCTCAGGAAGCTTTATCTAATAGGATTCTTTTGAAGAAAATATTTGAGGATATATTTGAGGAAAAACAAAAAAAATCTAAAAAAAGATGACACTGTGAGATACAAGGAAAGACGGTCAACAATTTAACCAGAATGCATGTTTTTAAGTCTAAAAATTATTGATAATAAAGCTAAGTGATACATTTTATTTTATTTTTTTCCAGACAGAGTTTCGTGGCACGATCTTGGCTCACTGCAACCTCTGCCTTCCGGGTTCAAGTGATTCTCCTGCCTTAGCCTCCTGAGTAGCTAGGCTATAGGCGTGCATCACAATGCTTGGCTAATTTTTTTGTATTTTTAGTAGAGACAGGGTTTCCCCATGTTGGTCAGGCTGGTCTCGAACTTCTGACCTCCAGTAATCCGCCCGCCTTGGCCTCCCAAAGTGCTGGGATTACAGGCATGAGCCACCGCGCCCCCACTAAATGACACTTTAAAGGGCAATTTCCAGGAAATAATTCCTAAGAAAATGGCTTTAAAGAACAAATAAGCTGAATATATATGTTGATGATCATTTTAACAAAACACAGGAAGGGGCAGGGAAGTAGAAAGAAAATGAAAAATTACTGAGAATCTAATTCAGAAAGAGCAATTTTAGGACATACTTAATGTCAACATAGAATTGGAAATTGTAAGTTTACATACTGTATTTAAACATACACGATGTGAGAAAAATGGAATGCAGAATTACTAAAGAAAGAAGAAAAAATACCCTAATAAAATAAGCTTAATACAAAAGAAGAAGAAAAATAAACAAGCAGGTTATATATGATTAAATATTTCGATCATTACAATAAATGTGAATTAAGTAAAACTCCTCATTAAAAATAGAAGCCATGTCAGATATACATAATAATTTTAGCTACATTCTCTTTACTAGAATCATAGTTACATGAAAATGACATAGAATGGTAGAACATGAAGATTCACTAATAAATCAAGACTGGTCCTATCAATCATAAATATACTTGAGTATAAGATGAAAATAATTAAAAAATATTAAGATAATACATCATAGGTACTTAGCAACATGCATCAAAAATATAAGGTCAACTTATTAAAATTTTATAAGGAGAAATAAACAAATTCACTGTTGTATTTGGACACAAATTATAAATCAATGATATGAAGTAGTCAGAAATAAACAGCAATATAGATTATTCAATATTAAAAGTTATATCCAACAAACAAAAATGACTTATTTTTAATAGTTACAGAATATTTTAAAAGATTGACTACATAAGGCCACAAAATAATTTTACACATTTGTAACAGTAGAAATTATGGTCCACACTTTCTGGCTAAATAAATAAATAGTAAAAATGAACACCTCCTTCCTGCAAAAACAAAGAACGACAAGAAAACTCTCCAATTGCATACATTTAAAATCCCAATTTTAATAAATCTTGACTGTAAGAGGAATTCAAAATTAAAATCATAATCTGTTTAGAAGTGAGTCGCTGTGAATATATACTAAAATAGGCTACTGCAAAGATAAACTCAAAGGAAAAATAAGTAGCCTTAAAAATGTACCAATTAATAGCAAAAATGTTGAAAATAATTAAATAATCAACTTAATAAACAACAAAGAAAGTAAAACAAAGTTGAAGGAAAGAATTAATAAGGGTGGAAAATAAACACAGCAATAATTTACAGTAAGCCTTTAAAAGGTTTAAATTTAAAAGGTTTAATTAATCAAGGTTGGCTTGATTAATCACAGCAAAAGGCGACTCTGCAAGAATAAATAAAATCTATAAAAAATTGACAAGTTTATGAAAAACTATATAAAAGTTAGATAAAATTTTAAAAATCAGCTTGACTATATGACAAAAATAAAACATTAAAATCATACTTAAAAAGTCATATTGACTAGAACAATAAGACATTAAAACACATAAACATAGAGGTACCAAAAATGTGTAAGATCTATATTAAAAATGAAAAAATTGTATGATAAGACATTCAAAAAGCCTTGAACATATAAAACAATATATTGTGTTCTTGGGTGGGGAGAGTCCATATTTTAATGTGTTGATTCTATATAAATCTATAGATAAAATTTCAATCAAAATCCTAATGATTATTAATCAATTTAAACAGATAATTTGTTGGTTTATATGGAACAATAAAATAGGCAAGAATCCCAAAGAAATTTTTAAATTATGCCATAATTAATTGGAATCTGTCTCACCAGATATCAAATTTAAAAAGAAAATGATAAAAGGACTTAGAAAAAATGTTTATAAGACTGAAAGATTTTACTATACATATATTTTAATTTCCATGTGGAAAAAGCTACAGTGAACAAAGTTAAAAGATAACTAGGAGGAAACAGTCATAACATCTATAATATACAAAGGTTTAATATTCATTTTATACAGAGCTCTTTCAAAAAAATATAAAGACAAGCTAATAGAAATCTGAACAAAGGACCATTTACAAGAGAAAATATACGCGAACTAAGAGACATATGCTGTGTTTGTTTGTTAACTCACTAGCAGAGGGAATAAAAATTAAAATAAGAAGACAGTAACTTTTTGCTCATTAGATTGAGAATATAAGAAAAAGGTTGATACTATTTTTGAAAATGTGGTGAAAAGAGCAAGCTCAGATGTTATCTAAGCACAGTTCTTTTTGAAGCTATCTGTCAGAGTGTAGCTATCAAAATATAAAATGCAAATATCCTCTGACATAGCAAGCTCACTTCTAGAAATCTTTTGTGTAAAAAAGCTTGCATTTATACAAAAGACATATATACTCATTAATAGCAAAAAAGTATATTTTTAATTGCCAATTATAGAAACCTATTTTAAAAAGTTTAAGCCAAACCAAACAAAAGCAAACAGGAAAACCATATGCTCATCAAAAGCAAACAATAGAAAAAAGAAGGAAATGTATAATATATGTATACACACATACATGTATGTATGTATATCTATAATCTCCAAGACATATTGTAACATTTTAAAAAAATAACTCAAAGAATTTGACATCAGAAAGGCCTCTTGGCCTACACATAACCATTTCCAGCACAACAGCTGGCTTGAAGTCAGCCCTGCATTACTGGAGAGAGGCACTGTGCAGCTTTCCAGCATATGCATGCCCATCCATGGTTGCACAGCCAGCTTGGAGCACTCAGATATATAAAGTACGTATTATTAGTTCTAAAGGGAGAGATAGACAGCAATACAATAATAGTATCGGACTTTAACACTCCACTGTCAACAATGAACAGATCATACAGACAGAAAATCAACAAAGAAACATCATATTAAACTACACTACAGACTAAATGAACCTAACAGGTATTTACAAAACATTCCATCCAACAGCTACAGAATGCACATTCTTCTCAACTGCACATAGAACATCCAGGATAAATGATACTGCAGTCTACAAAACAAGACTTAAAAATTTAAGAACATAGAGATCATATCAAGTATCTTTTCAGACCATAATGGTACAAACCTAGAAATCAACAACGAGAAAAACTTTGGAAATCTTACAAATACATGGAAATTAAATAACATGCTCCAAAGTAACCAACTGGGTAAGTAGACAAAAGGGAAATTTAAAAATTCCTTGAGACAAATGAGAATGGAAACACATCATACCAAAACTTATGGAACACAGCAAAAACAGTTCTAAGAGGAAAGTTCATAGCAATAAATGCCTACATCAAAAAATAAGGAAGATTCCTGATAAATAACTTAACCAAACACCTCAAGAAAATAGATAAACAAGAAGAAACTAAGCCAGAATTGGTAGAAGAAAGGAAATAATAAAGCTCAGAGCAGAAATAAACAAAATAGAGACTAAAAAATTTAAAAAAACAACAAGAGAGTTGGGTTTTTAAAAGATAAAATAAACAAACATTTAGCTAGTCTATGAAAAAATACGATAAGATCCCAAAACTTCAAGTCAGAGATGAACAAGGTGACACTACAACTGACATCACAGAAATACGAAGGATTGTAAGATTAAATTATGAAGAAACTGAAAATTTGGACAGATCAATGATGAGTGAGGAAATTGAATCAGTAATAAAATACCCTCCATCAAAAAATAAAATTAAAAGCCCAGCCTGATGGCTTCACTGCTGAATTCTATCAAACATTTAAAGAACAATACTGATGCTTGTCACACTATTCTAGAAAATAGAAGACTAGGAAATACTTCCAAACTAATTTTATGAGGCAGCATTACCCTGATTCCAAAGCCACACAAGGACACAACAAAAAAAGAAAACTAAAGTCCAATATTCCTGATAAACATAGACATAAAAATTCTCAACATGAAACTAGCAAACAGAATATAGTAGCATATTAAAAAGATCAATTACTGTGTTCAAGTGGAATTTATCCCAGAGATGCAAGAATGGTTCAACATATGCAAATCAACAAATGTGATACACCACTGTCTTAGTTTATTTGGTGTTGTAATAAGAGAATACCAGAGACTGGGTAATTTATAAAGAAAAAAGGTTTATTTAGCTCATAGTTCTGCAAGCTGAGAAGTTCAAAAGCATGCTTGGCTTTTGCAAGGGCTTTTGCTGTGTCACAACATGGCAGGGAAAGTCAAAGGAAGAGCATATGCGTGTAAAGAGAGGGAATCCTGAGGGGCATCCTGGCATTATGACAACCCACTCTCCCTGGAACTTATCCATTTCTGCAAGAACCAGTCCAGTCCTGAGGGAGTGAGAACTCACTGAGAATAGAACCAAGTCATTCATGAGAGATCTGTCCCATAACCAAAACACCCCTACCACTAGGCCCCACTTTCCAGTGCTGCCACACTGGGGATCCAATTTCAACATGACCTTTGGTAGGGACAAACAAACCATATCCAAACCATACAACCACGTTAACAAAAAGTAAGAGGAAAAAAACCATATGATCATTTAAATAAATGGAGAAAAAGCTTCTGACAATATTCAACACCCTTCATGATAAAAACTCTCCACAAATTAAGTATAAAAGGTATGTACCTCAACACAGGAAAGGCCACATATGACAAACCCACAACACAATACTGAATGTGCTTGCCAGAGCAACTAGTCAAGAGGAAGAAATAAAAGGCATGCAATTTGGAAAGCAGAAAGTCAAACTATTCCCATTTACAAATGACATGATTTTATGTATAGAAAACCCTAAAGATTCCACAACAAAACTGTTAAAACTAATAAATGAATTCAGTGAAGTCACAGCACACTAAATCAACATACAAAAAAATCAGTAGCATTTCTGTATGCTAGAAGCCAACTATCAGAAAAAGAATTCAGGAAAACAATTCCATTTACAATAGTTTCCAAAAATTAAGATATCTAGGAATAAACTTAACTAAGGAAGTGATAGATCTCTATCTGAAAACTATAAAACGCTGAGGAAAGAAATAGAGGAAGACACAAGTAAATGGAAAGATATCACATATTCATAGATTAGAAGAATTGATATTGTTAAAATGTCCATACTATCCGAAGTTATCCACAGATGTAATGCAATTCTTATCAAAATACCAAATACCAAAATACCAAATTCTTATCAAAATACAGAAATAGAAAAAGAAAATCCTAACATCTATATGGAACCACAAAAGGCCCGACATAGCTAAAGCAATCCTGAACAAAAAGAACAAAGCTGGGGGCATCACACTACCTGACTTTAAAATAGATTACAAAGCTGTAAGTACCAAGACATTATGGTACTAACATATAAGCAGACACACAGATCAATGGAACACAATAGAGAGCCCAGAAATAAATTCACCTAGCTACATTCAACTTATTTTCAACAGAGGTGCCAAGAATACACATTATAGAAAAGACAGTGTTTTAAATAAACAGTGCTGGAAAAATAGGATATCCACGAGCAGAAGAATGAGTCTAGACCCTTACTTCTTACCACATGCAAAATTCAACTAAATGGATTAAAGGCTAATTGTAAAGTCTATAACTATGAAACTACTAGAAGAAAACATAGGGGGAATGCTTTACAACATTGGGCATGGCAGGGATTTTAAAAATAAGACCTCAAAAGCATAGGACACAAAAGCAAAAATAGACAAATAGAATTATGTCAAACTTAAAAGGTTTTGCACAGCAAGAAAAACAATTAACAAAGAGAAGAGACAACCTATAGAATGGGAGAAAATATTTGTAAACTATACATTCGACAAGGAGTTAATATCCAGAATATATTAGGGACTTAAACAAAAGAAAAAAAACCCAATATACCTAAATAGATATTTTTCAAAAGAAAAAGTGAGACACACAAATGGCCAATAGGCACATGAAAAAATGCTTGACAGCATTAATAATCAGGGAAATGCAAATCAAAACCACAATGCGATATCATCACCTTGCTCCATTTAGAATGGCTGTTATCGAAAAGAAAAAAAGTGTGTGTGTTTGTGTGTATATAAATAAAGAGTTGATATAATAGAAGCAGAGAGTAAAACAGTGGTTACCAGAGATTAGGGAGAGGAGCAAGAAGGGAGGATAGAGAGAGGCTGGTCAACGGGTACAAAGTTACAATTAGACAGGAGGAATAAGTCCTGGTGTTCTATTGCACAGTAGGTGACAATTGTTAATAGGATGGTATTGTGTATTACCAAATATCTAGAAGAGAAGCTTTTGAATATTCCACCACTGTGAAGTGATGGATACACTAAACACCTTAATTTGATCATTATACAACATATGTGTATCAAAATATCAAATTGTACACCATAAATATGTGTAATTATAAAATGTGTCAATAAAAAAGTTTTAGAAGTATCATCTTAAAAAAACTCAAGTGGTAGAATAATACTGAGAGTATAATTTTAATTTTATCTACTAACAAGAAGCAACAAAAAACAACACATAAATACATGGTGTATGCATGGATGCATACATGCATAGAAAAAGGAACAGACTCTTATTAGGGATTACCTGTGGACAGCAGTGTGGGTTTGAAGGAGAAATGGAGGCGTTCTTTCACATAGTTTTATTCTATTTTTTTCATAGTAGTAAATTTTTCCCCCATAAAAATCAAAATATTCAAGTATGACATTTTTCTATTTAAAACAACCATTTAAAAAGAAGAAATTATGTTATGGGAGCACAGAGGAAGAAGAGATTAATGTCAGGAAATAATTCCAAACTTGGATCCTAAGATACAGTCTCTGACCTTTAGAAGGTGAGCAGAGATAAATATTTCTCAGATCGCCATGACACACAGTATCACATGACACACAGAGGTCCAAAGACAAGTAACAACAAATTGTAGGAACAGTTAGAAGAGAGCTATTACTTCAAATACATTATCCAATAATTTATTTTCCTTCACCACTTAATGTTGAGAGGAAAATTGAATTCATTTGAAATCATTTATTCATATCCCTAAACTGAACGGCATATTGATTTTGATATTCATTTTCACTATATTCAAGAGGCCTTCGATGTGGAGCCCTTTCCATTTTTAAGTGTCCTCAAATCACCATGATTGTACTGCCTCTCTCTGAATGGCAAAAAGGCACAGCCACACACAAGGGAGACGTTTCCTGCTCAGTTTAGCTGAATTTAACAAACATTGGCTGAATGGCTTTTATGTGCCAGGTACTGCACAAGGGCTGGAAAAGGGAAGATGAAAATTCTGTATCTTTGCTCTAAAGAATCTTTAAACCTACCGGGGAGAACAGAGGCATAAGTACCTGAGCTGTGTTCAGGTCACTGTGGGAGGAAAGGGGAGGGGCACCGCACACAGGCTAGGGATGTGAGCAGCAGCAGGCGTTAGTGAGTGGGGGAAGGTAAAAGGTGGAGGCAGGTCTATGGGCCTGAAACAGCACAGCTGCCTGCCAGGAGGCGGAATCCACTCTTTCTGGATTGTAACTGATGAGAGTGGGTGGAAAAGAGAAGGTGGAGGTGAGGTCAGAGAGGAGGACCGAGGTCAGACACTTGAGGGCTTCAAATGAGAGTTAAAGAATGTCAGCTCTCTTCTGAGCAAGATTTGAAGGGTTTTAAGTCACACAGTTAGATTTACTTTATAAATGGATCACTTTGGTGTAGGATAAGCGTAGAGGGCAGGGACACTAGATAGGAAGCTTTGGCAAAAGACCCTGATGTCCTGAACTACAGTGGTAACAGCTGGGAGGGAAAATAGAGATGTGTTTGAGAAACCCCATCTGGGAAGCCAATTTACCAGGCTTGGGTTATGAGGATTAAATGAGTTAATACGTACAGATAATCCCCAATTTATGACGGTTTGACCTACAGTTTTTTTAATTTTATGATTATGCAAAAGCAACATGCATTCAGTAGAAACTGTACTTTGAGCACTCATACAACCATTCTGGTTTTCACTTCCTGTACAGTATTTAACAAATTACATGAGATATTCATCACTTCATCATAAAATGCACATTGTGCTTAATGATTTTTGTCCAACCATAGGCTAATTTAAGTGTTCTGAGCATGTTTCCGGTAAGCCAGGTTTAGCTATGATGTTTGGTAATTTAGGTGTACAGTATTGAATGCATTTTTGACTTCCACTATTTTCAACTTCCAATGGGTTTATCCAAATATAACCCCATCATAAGTCAAGGAGCATCTGTGTACAGATCTGAGATAGTGCGTAGCCTAGAGGAAACACCACATAACTGTCTGCCGTTATTATTATTCTTGGGTCCACTATACTCTGTCTTCACTTTCTACTTCTTGGACCATCCTTCTAGGTTCCGTCTCTCTGGTTCCATACCTCACTCTATTGTTCCTATATAATATGTTCTTGTGTTTTATGTGTAATAACTGGCTGCTGGCTTCTAGACTGCAAAGCCTGTGTCTCATTTTTTTTTTCCTAGCACCCACCTGGCACAAAGTCCTCAAGATATTTTTGGTGAAGGGTAGAAATCAAAGGCCACAATATCTTACACGTAGTATTTTTAGCTCATAATCGTGCCTCCAAATGGTGAAGACCCATTTTAAAGTTGTTGGCCAGAGCTCCTAGTATGCTGTGGGTTAAATCATGTCCTACCTATTAATGCTGTGATTACTTACTCTAACAGGGAAAAGCTATGCCATCCAAGCCTTTGATTTCATCAGCAGCAGATGACACTTCAGGGCAGAACCACTATGTTTTAACTGTGCCCTACAGGATCAGTCTCAGCCCCCAGAAAACAAACACTTACTTTCTGTCACCGTCAGGCTGATACTTAAAGGACTGAGAAAATCCTTTTTTTCCCTGTGTTAGATAGAATAATAGCTCCCTAAAGATATCCCCACTCTAATACTTGAAACCTGTGAATATGTTGCTTTACATGCCAAAAAGGACTTCATAGGTGCAATTAAATTAAGGATCTTGAATTTGAAGGATTATTCTGGCCCAATGTAACCATGGGGGTCCTTAAAAGAGAAATAGAGAAACAGCAATGTGAGGAAAAGATATGTGAGAATGGAAGCAGAAATTGGTGGAGTGGGGCCATGAGCCAAGGATGTAGGCAGTCTTGCATTTTTTGCTGGAAAAAGAAATAGATTCTCCCTTGGATCTTCCAGAAGGAATGCAGCCCTAACAACCCATTTTAGACTTCTAACTTCGAACTGTATAAAATAACTTTGTGTTGTTTTAAACCACAAAGTTGGTGATAATTTGTTACAGCAGCAATAGAAAACTAACACATTCTCCTAACTCAAATCTCGTTGGTATAAATCATTTCCAGTTTATTCCATCCCTTTCATGTAGATTCAATACCTCAAGAACTGCTCTTACATTTCAAAGTGTCAGAATTAGCATGGCTTCTCTATCGTTTTATGATTCTGACCAAGAAAATCCTGTAGTATCAGCCAAATCCCAATATTATAAATTTCCACCCATTCTTAATATGAAGTTCATCTGACTCAAGCTAGTTTACTGGATTCCTGCCAATATTCTTTAAACCATTCTTTGAATGCAAATTAGGTAACAACTACTCACTGCCTGCTGCCCCTTTTATTTATCTTCCAATTTGTGTTTTCCTGTTTGTTTGCCTGTTTATTTGTCCTAGACTGCACTGAGTGATAGAGATACTTTCTTAGACCACAAGCATTAAAATCATTTTACACTACATCAACAATTGAAGAACAACTCTGTTGGTGTTTCCAGAATAAATAATTCCATTCCCATTTATCGACGAGTTGAAAAATGACAAGCTGTTCAACTCTTAGACTCATATTAGAAGCATCCCAGACCTAGCCTATTCTGTCCTACTTGGTAAAGTATTTATTCTAAATGCATATTGTCCTTACTAAGTTGACACTCTAAACTCACCATCTGGTTTATCCTGGAAATTTATGTCTACTTTGATGTGACAAAAAATTTTCTTATTGGTTCTTCAATGAGAAATATGCCCAGTTTCTCAGAAATCAGCTGAATATTTTCAACTTTTCCATAATGTAAAAGTGACAGTGTGTTCCGGTAGCTGTAAAACTGTAGAGAATAAATGGGGAGGATGAAAGAAGATCACAGAGTATATGCTACCTGATGATCACCTAGAAACCTGGGGTCCAGCTAAGCCCCTGGCTGGTGCTTGCTGTGAAGCTCTCTGCATTCTCTGACTACCCTTCCCGAAGTCTCTTTGGATGCCTTCCTCAGCAACACTGGGGCTGTAGGGGTAGACTCCGGGGGGTTATGCTTCAGCAATACTGGGTCCCAGGTGCCGAACTTCAAACACGATGCCGCCTTCCTAGGTCTTTCTGTGCAGACTCTGGGAGCTGTCCTGTCCACAGAGATTAGAATGTTGAAATTTTCCTGTCATTATATAACTATAGTAGTGGGCCAAATTCCTCTAAGGCAGGAGTCCCTAACCCTAGGGCCACAGACCGGTACCTGTCCCTGGCCTGTTAGGAACTGGGCAACACAGCAGTAGGTGAGCGGTGGGCGAGCAAGCATTACTGCCTGAGTTCCATCTCCTGTCAGATCAGCAGCAGCATTAGATTCTCACAGGAGCATGAATCCTATTGTGAACTCTGCATGCGAGGGATCTAGGTTGTGCACTCCTTATGAGAATCTAACGCTATCCCCCACATCCACACCTCATGGAAAATTTTTCTTCCATGAAACCAGTCCCTGGTGCCAAAAAGGTTGGAAACCGCTGATCTAAGGCAAGTCTACTAGTCAAGGTAAAGAAGTGAAAGGAGCCAATGAAAAGCACATGAAAAGACGCTCAACATTATTAGCCAACAGGAAAGTCCAAATCAAAACCACAGTGAGGTGCTACTTCACATCCACTAGGATGGCTATAATAAAAAAGACAGGTAATAGCAAATATTGGTTAGAATGTGGAGAAATTGGAACCCTTGTACACTGCTGGTGAGAATGTACAAGGGTACAGCTGCTTTGAAAAACAGTCTAGCACTTCCACGAAAGCCTACACATAAAATTCTCATATGACCTAACAATTCCAATTCTAGGTATTTACCCAAGAGAAAGGAAAACCTGTGCCCACACAAAGACTTGTAAAGGAATGTTCATAACCACATGATAATAATAGCCAAAAAGTAGAAATAACCCAAATGTCTGTCAGAGGATGAGTGGATAAATGAACTGTGGTATTTCCATAATATAACAGAGTATAACTTAGCCATAAAAATGAATGAAGTACAGATACATGCTACAATATAGACGAACCTTGAAAACATTACGTCACTCACAACAGACCACATATTTATCAGTGCATTTATATGGAATAGCCAGAATAGGCAAACCTATAGAGACAGAAAGTAGATTGGTGGTTTCAAGGGCCCAGCAAGTGTTGGGGGGCCTGAGAGGTGTTGGCTAAGAGGTATGCGGCTTAATTTTGGAGTGGTGAAACTGTCCTAAAATTGATTGTGAGAATGATTGCACAACTCTGAATATACTAAAAGCCATTGAATTATACACTTTAAATGGGTAAATTATATAGCATGTGAATTATATCCTAATAAAGCTGTTTTATTTTAAAAAAGAAAAGAAAAAAAGAAGTGAAAAGAATAAATATGTCCAACAAAGATGATTTCTTGAGCTGTGTCACTGGTTACTTGACCATATTATCTCCTCCAGCGACCTCTCCCTCCAAGTTCACCTACCTTATACTTAGGACCAACAGGATTGAAGCTAGCAGCAGCTCCTGAGCGATATAGCTCTGGACTGGTCAGAATTTGAGTTTTGTCTGTTTGTGAAATAATGAACAGCAGAGGCATGTGTTTGATCCTGCTTGCTTCTTCCTGAAAACTTCTGCCAGAGCCCAACTGCATGTCACTTTTCATTATTCCCAAAGAAATGTTCACTTTAAATATTTATTTCTGCTCTTTCACTCATGCTCCAAGGCTCCACTCCACTATGTCAACATTCATATATATTTACTTCTATTGACTTCCAGTCATTTCTCCACGGCCTTCCCTACATGGAGAGGTGACAGCTGATTGCCTTTGTGACATGATTTGAGTGTTGTCATCTGATCCAAGCTTCTTTAGACATATTGTCTACCGCGGTCTGCCTCTTTTCACTAGCCAAGGCACCTGCCTGGAACCTGAAACGCCCTTTATTGGTGTCTCCTTTGGAATAAAACTTCGCAGTCTACCTTCAAGTATAAATGTGTCTTGGAAAGAAAAGCATGTCGATATATTCCTAGATAAATCCACCAATATGGAACCAAACGCAGTAATTACTTGATATTTTTGAGAAATGGGTTGGGAAGGTCTGGAGCATGTGGCACAACCTAGGGAGGGTTTTGCTATGTTGATAACCTCAGCAAAGGTGACTGGGAAGATGCACACAGCCAGGGAAAGAAAGCCTCAGGGCAATTAAAATCTGCTTAAGCAGACCACTGAAAGAAAGAAAGTGACCATTAGGCCAAGATATGAAGTTTTAGAGATCTTTCATTTATTTCACAGTTTTGCCTGAGACAGGCCCAGATTCCTTCCTTCCTGGGATATGAGTCTTCTCTTTCTTTTCCATTTTAATGCAATATCACTTCTGTTATATGTCAGTAGTACCAGAAATGGTTGCTTTCCCTGCACCACATAGACATCAGCTAATACAAATTTGCAAGGGCCTCAAGATTCACCAGAGTAAAGCGTTCTACATGTATTGTAAACAAGCAACTGACTATCATGATCTCACAGCCTCCATTTCAAAGAGCCTAGCAATATTCTGGAGCTTATTAGCATATCATGTGTCAAATAAAGCCCATGTTTCATATATAGTGCCTTATTAAATAATGATTATGTCTCAAGGTAGGAGATGAACATATTTCATCTTTTTTTTTCTCTGCAGTTAAATAAGAAGGTTACCCTCAGCAGCTATTGACAGGTATGAATGGCCAAATCGACACTGTTCCTGGCACTGAAATTTAAGCTGCACCCACTTTCCCCATGCACACGTTGCTCCATGCATCTATTTTAAAATTATTTCTGACTTTTAAGATTAGCAAAGGTGAAAGATTCATGATAGTGTAGCCTAGGGCCCTCCATGCTGAACTCCATTTTCAGTGTTTTAATATATGATACAACACTGCATTTCAAGCAATGCACAGCCAGAGGGACTAGATCTGCTTTTCCAGGGATGTTGAGGTGATTCTACTTCCAAACTTATTGAGATCTTTGCTTCTTTGGAAATAAAATTCTAAAGTTAGACTGAGTCTTGCCATTCTGGGCCCTGTCTAGGTTTTGCTTGGACCTATGTATAAGTGAATGACAATCATTCCCTGTGGTGTCAATAATTGATGATATAGGACAAGCTGTAGTTTGATTAATGTCTAAATGCTATTTGACATATACCCAAATTTTAAAAATAGTTTTGGTGGCCAGGCGCAGTGGCTCATGCCTGTAATCCCAGCACTTTGGGAAGCCAAGGTGGGTGGATCACTAGGTCAGGAGATCGAGACCATCCTGGCCAACATGGTGAAACCCCATCTCTAGTAAAAATACAGAAAATTAGCTGGGCATGGTGGCACGCACCTGTAGTCCCAGCTACTCGGGAGACTGAGGCAGGAAATTGCTTGAACCCGGGAGGCAGAGGTTGCAGTGAGCTGAGACCGCGCCTCTGCACTCCAGCCTGGGTGACAGAGCGAGACTCTGTCTGAAAAAAAAAAAAAAAAGCTTTGGCTTCCCATTTCCTGCTTCTATCACTACTAAAAATAATGCTTCTACTAGGTACCAGAAAATATTTGGCCACATTAACTAATAGAGAATTGTTTTCTGTTTAGCAGGACTATGATGGAAAGATATCTATTTCCTCATTGTGTATGCTGAGTTTCAAGTGTGAAATTACCGTATGAGAGAGAAATACTGGAAGCCTCTGACTGCTCTATCCTTGAATGAGGCCACATCTGAAGTACGATAGAAAAAAATGACTGTGGATGTGATCCTATTAATATGCTTCTTATTAAAATAACTGAATACCTAGTATTGACACTAACAGATAATACTACTTAATAGTTTAGAAAAGCTCAAATAGCAAATCATATAAATCTTACAATATTAAAACCTCACTTTAATATGATCTGTCACATTCCAGGGCCAAAGAACACATTAGGTTCTTTCAAATCTAAGACTCTATACGGTGAAAGCCCAAAGTAACTTAGTCTTACCATTTAACATAAGCATATAAAGGTTCCTCGAGCATCAGTTGGGTTTCTTGTATACTTTAAATACAGATTACTTTCATGTGGTATGAAAGTATAATTCTTCACACTAGATATTGGAGCCATGTTGACTGTTCATTTATTTACTCCCCAGATACTTATTCAATATTGTATCAGGTTGAATGGTGGCTCCCCAAAACTATGTCCACCCAGAACCTCAGAATGTCGTCTTATATGGAATAAAGGCCTTTGCAGATGTAATTAAGGTAAGGATCATTATTAGATGATATAACCCTGGATTAGGGTGGGCCTTAAATCCAATCACAAGTTCTTATAAGAGAAGAAGAAACAGATACAAAGACACAGGGAAATTCCATGTGAAGAAGGAGGCAGAGATGGGAGCTACACTGCTTTATGTCAAGGAATGCCAGGTGTAGTCAGCAGCCATAGAATTTAGGAGAAAGGCATGGGACACATTGCTTCTCAGAGCCTCCAGAAGAAACCAACATTGCTGACACCTTGATTTCTGAATTCTGGTCTCCAGAACTGTGACAGAATAAATTTCTGTTGTTTTAAGCCACCGAATTTTCTATGGCAGCCTAGGAACCTAATACAAATATCAGCAACGTGCCAGGTTCTGGGCTTGGTACTTGCCATACAGAGATAAAAAACCCAGTTCCTTCCTCTGAAAAGTTTGTGGTTGCCTGGGGAAGAATGTCCAATAAACCAACAGTGACAATGCATTAGAATGGATAGGGAACTGTGAGGATGCCATAGAGGACAACCAACCCAGAAAGTGAACAAGAGGTAGTCAGGGAAGCCTTCTGGAGGAAGGGATGGTTGAGCCGAGTTTGTAAAGACTTTCCAGATTATTCAGTCCTGATTAGGACCAAACACACATTTCAGCTGATTACTACTACTACTATTGCTACTGCAATGAACAGAATGTTTAGAGCAGGCAGTCACTAACAGTGTCTAGCACACTTGTCCAGATTTCAAGACTTCTCCAGCTTTCTCAAAGCTCCTTCTCCTCTACATCTTATTAGACTACCCACTTTGTGGGAAAAAAATATTAAGAATTCTTTGAATTGAGACTGTATTCTCTGTAAAAGTGCACATTCATCCTGCAAGACAGGAACAGATTTTGCTATTACCAGTCAGTAACACCTCAGCAGGAATGAACCCAGCATTCCTATCTAAAGGGTGCCTTAGATGTGGGAAAGAGAGGCATAGCGAGTTGCAGTGGTGTAAAACTGTAAAAGCAAATGAGCAGGCCCCAGTGGGCGTTCTTCCTGCCTGACTGGGGCAGAGCTAAGCCAAATGGAGGGGAGTTGGGCAGTCAGGATGCAAGTTTGTAGGAATGCGAGAATCAGTGGGACACACATTCAGAACAAAGACGTGAAGGCAAGAGAGTGAGCTCTGAGAGAGGTGTTGCCATTGGATGACTTTCTCTTTGGCAAATCCTGCTTGCTGACAGTGCTGGCCAGCCAGTTATCCTCTCTGCCCCCTTCCTTATATTCTTTTCTTGGCTTCATTGATTTTGGTGTATAGAGCTTAAAGCACCCAACTTGTAAGTTCCGTTTCAGGTTATTTAGTGTACAACTCTTAATTTCAACCTTATCAACACTGAGATACGAATTAAAATGTTTTAGCTGAAAATCTGTATTTTTGCCCACACATCCTTATAATAGTCCTACACCTCTGTCATATGCATTAGAAATATTTTAATATTGTTCATTCACTCTATTTCTCACTTATTAACTTTTGTTTTCTTGTGTTATGGTGGAAAGAACACAAGTTTGTTGTAAGGCAGGTGTACGTTTGGAGCTACTGTGGTCTTGGGCAAGTTATCTAATCTCTACTACTCGGTTTCTTCTGTACAATGGTGTTACAGGTTGAATTGTGCCCTTTTAAAATTTATACGTCTAAATACTTACCCCCCAACTTCAGAAAGTGGAGATAGGGTCTTTATAGAGGTAATTAAGTTGAAATGGTTAACTTACTTGGTTGTTAGGATGGGCCTTAATCCAATCTGACTGCTCTCTCTATAAAAAGAGGAAATCTGGACACAGACATGCAGAGAAGGAAGATTATGTGAAGAGATATAGTGAAAAGACTCATTAACAAGCCAAAGAGAGAGGTCTAGAACAAATCTGCCCCTCACAGCCCTCAGAAAGAACCAACTCTGCTGACATCCAGATTTTGGACTTCTAGTCTTCAGAACTATGAGACAATAAAGTTCTGATGTTTCAGGCACCCAGTTTGTGGTCTTTTTCTTTGGCAACCCTAGCAAACTAATTCAAATGGCAATAATAATAGTTACCTCAAAAGGTGGTTTATGGAGATTATTTAATGTGGCAGAAGTTGTTGGCTGCTTTTTCCAAGACATCACCTTTTCTTGCTAATTAACAGTGCTCTAATTTTTCTTTAGGTAACAGGAAGAGATCCCTTGATCTCAAATAGGTAGAGGCAATCCCTGGAACAGGGTGAGCTTGTGACAGAGCTATGGCCCATGAAATATAAAGGGAGGCTGCTGTGGGGCTCTGAGAAAGATATTTTTTTTCCTGATAAGAGGCGCACAGGAGGAGCAACACTGGCCTGTGTTGCCCTTTGTCTCAAGGCTTTGAAGTGGATTGTGGGAATATGTGATGCTTGATGCTGCTGCAGCCGTCTCAGAACGTGGGAACATTGAAGAGGAGAAAAGTATCACAGAAATTGCTGAACTGATCAGGAGCTCTGATTTCATTGATTTGTTGAATCAATTCCAGTGACTGCCTATATCCAGACTGCTTGTCTTAAGAAAAAATAAACTTCTATTGTTTAGGCACTGTTAGCTGGAGATTCTAACAGCAAACCAAAGCAGTCAGCCTCCGGCTTCGTACTGTGCACTCATTAAACACCGCTTCCTCTTCCTTTTCCTCTTTGTTCTCATGTTGAAGCTTCTGAAGCTTTGTTCCTCGTTCTTCCTTTTGAGGTGTCCTTATTTAGGCTGCCTTAATAGCCTGCCTCTCTATCTTTGGTTGAATTTATTTGGAAAAACTGCAGTTAGCTTCCTTATCAGGCGTGGTTTTTTTTCTTTCTTTGACTCATCTCTTACAATTCACTTCCTTCAGTTCATTTTCCACAAACTGACCTCCTCTCCTGCTTTTTAGCTCCCTTTACCCAGAATAAAAAGAGAAGAAGAAAAAAGAAAGAAGGAAGGAAGGAATTTTCTTGTCCCTGGTGTTTGTTTTTGTGCAACTAGGAGGATAAGATCCTGGGATAAAGCCCTTGCTCTGAATCATTTGCCTTGCAAACCACAATTTCAGGATTTACAAATTACAGAGTGTGACCAGGGCTTTGGTGATGGCTCCAGAGGAGAATGGACGGGAAAGGGGCTGGAGTCATTGAACAGGCTCTGGCCTTTTCCATCAGGAGATCGCTGGTTTAATTTGGCTCAAGATAATAGCAAGCAAAACTCCAAATGAGAAATAGCTTGTAGGGGGAGGGAGAGGGGAAGAAGTAAAAGGAAAGGCATGTATTTTAAAACCAATTTTCATTTAACACATCACTGCCAACATTGGAACAAGGGTAAAAAGAGAAAACATTCCAGTCTTCCCCCTCCTCCTGGGGTCTTCCCCCACTACCTTAGGATTAATCACAATGTATTATTCCAGGAAGGGTTTATGAATATGTAGTTACATATAATTATAGATAACATTTACTGGTGTAGCCTTTTAATTTTCTACAAATGGGTTCACTGTAAATACTATTCTACAATCTGTTCTTTTACTTCAGAATATATCTTGAATACTTGAGTGTACATCTATATACATTCCACAAATGCCTGAGTAAATGATGAGGTTACTCTGCTAAAATTATCTTTCAGAAAAGAAAGATAATTATCACCAGGTCTTTGCAAAGTCTCTGAGATTATGAGAAGTTTTCTTTATTACTTAATTTTGAACTAAAGATTATTGTTTGGGAAAGACACATTAGCCTGAAACAATCTCGGTCAACATGAGTTTGTATACCTATTGTGGTCACCTGTGACATTGATTAAAAGGAGCAAAGAAATTTATCACAGATTAGTCTTTATTTCTTGGAGTAAGACAAAAAGCTTCAAGCTTAAAATTGTAAAAACAAGCCTTTCAAAGATTATTTACAAAGCAACAGAATAAGTAGTTGTGTTGTGAGATCCAACATATAGCCCTACAGAATGAATCTTAATAAAACAGTTTTACTGATGTTCTATGAATGGGTACTTGTAGTTTGTGATAAAATTTCCAGTGATAGCATCATATGTGGGTCAACAAATGCTGTATCTCAAGTAACAGATGGAAATAAGGAAAATGTACTCTGAAAAAATATGTATCAGATGACTCAGAAAGCAGCTCCAGCTTGTAAAAGACTAATGTCAAAAATGTATGTGAAGTATTCATATAATACTGATTCAAGAAATGCAAAAAGTAGAAATATTTCTGAAGTAATAGGTTATATGATATGCAATCTTAAATGTGAATGTGTAACTAGATTAATAAATTAAATATAAGTAAACATTCAATAATTTCATTTATGATTCTAAAAGCACGTATATTTAAGTTGGCCAAAGGCTTTTTTTTTTTAAATCTCCACATTGAAGAAGATGAGATTCTTTTGTATTCTAGGTAACTTTCTATTAGAGCATAATGGAAGATCTGCCCCATTCTTAAGGATCGCATAGTATTCCAGTTAGAAATGCACCATGCTTTATTTTGTCGGTTGTCTATTTATGGCTATTTACATTTTATGTTCTGCAATTACAAAGTTTCAATTACTTTCTCAGATGTATCTTCAGATACTGTTGCAAGTACATCCATGGAATAGATTCCTCCATCTGTCAATTCTGGGCCACTTTATATTGTAATTGATTATAATTTTTCATTCCTCCTTCATTTTCTCTCTTGCACACTAAGAGGGAGGTTCTATTAGCATAGCACATTTGAATTATAAGTAGTAGTCAAAATCAGCAAGGGAAATGTTTTATTACTGAGTACATTTTCACTGTGAAGGTCCTAAGGACCCCTCCCCTCCACTAAAGCCCGAGGTCCAAAGAACAAAACAGGCTCCTACCAAAGGAGAACTGAGTAGAACCGAGAACCCGGAAGCTGCAAACCTGGGAAAGACCTGAAAGATAAAAAGACCAGCTGTGGAGGAAGCTAAGAGAGGGGATTAATAAGGTGATTAGAGAGGAAGCTTTCTGATTTGCATGATTTGGACTCTGTGTGGTTTGATAAGTGCTTTATCCTGTAACTCCAGGAATACTTTATTTCTGCTAACGGAACTCAATGTTCACACCCTACCAGATATTGCAGACATTACTAATAGGTTACAATAAATACTGCCAATTCCCTTCCGGAAAAGCTGTCTCAAATTATACTCCCACCAACAGTTTTTCCCCATATTCTTACCAACATTACATCAAGCTTTTAAATTATGCCAGTTAGTGAAAAATGATAAGTCAGTGGCATTTCTTTAACTATATAAGTTTAAGCATCTTTTCATGGTCATTGACTAATTGCATGTTTCCTTCTTTGCCTATTTTGTATTTGGTTGTTTATATATTTTATTGCTATTCAAGGAGATTGTTATATATTAAGAAAATTAACCCTGTTGTCTAGTGGGGTAAATTACTCCCCTATTTGTTATTTATCTTATATTGTTTAATTAATATTTATGGCTGTGCAGGAGACTTACATTCTTATATAATCAAATTTATCTTTCTTTTTTATTTTTGTATGTGAAGTATTGCAATAATTTAAGGCCAACTCAGAACACAGAAAAGCAGAGTCTCTTCCCAGACACTTTCCAGCCAAGTGACCTTGGACAAGTCATTTAAAATTAAATAAATTTTTTCCTTTACAAAGAGGAAATTTTTTCTTCTGCGTTTTTTTTTCTGCTTTGTTGCGAATCAAATGAGGCAAGATTTACCAAAAGCTTTTAACTCCTCAAAGTCTACATAAATGATAAAGTAGTTTATATCTGAAAATGGTGGTTAAAGGTAAAATATTTTTAGAAGATGAATACCTCTAAAATAAACTCTCGAATTAGGTGAAAAATAGCGCAGCTTTGCAGGATCAACTAAATCAGCCTCAAGCAAGTTTAGAGGTTTCCTAAAAAACTCTTTCTCCTGTTAATTAAAATTCTCTTTAAACCATCCCAGTCACCATAAGCCATCAGGTCACCTGAATGACCCTCACATTTGGAAAGCTCCCCATTTGTCTCATCAGTAGTAGAGATTGGTGTTTAGAAAAATTACCTATGTACTCACTCCTCTTTTCCTAGGGAATCTAATCAATTGAGGATAAAAAGAAAGAGCAAACTGGTGATGAAAATAGAGCATCAGCTGTATTTATGATAAAAGGAATTGGGGAATATGAAAGGATCTCTGACAACCTTCTCTAAACTTAAATCTTGGGACTTTACAACTCTGACTTGGCCACCAGGTGCAAACTGAAACAGAGACCAGGGTTCTGCTCAGAGTTCTGCCTGGGCTACCAGAAGCAGCTGTGTGGCCTGTTTACTGTGTAAGAGTCACAGGGGCAAGGCCCTTGGAGCAGGACACAGATTGGTATAAAGGGCATGAGAGAGAGCTCAGCCATAGGGTGACCTAGGTATGTATCAATATCATGGTCCTGTCCCTGATCAATGCAGTCAAAGGGCTTCAGGCTATCTCCCTTTTCAGATGAGGCCCTCCCTTTGAAGAACGTAAGGGCAAGTGAGACAGGAAGAAAGGCTCATGCTCTTCAATACTGCCCACATAGAGGTGCTGAATGGAACTCCTTGCTTTCTATTGGAAAGATGAGGAAGGAGAGTGAGATATCAGTCTTCAGCCGTTGAGAGTATGGGCTTTGATGCAGATGATAGTGGCTTTAAATTTACCAACATTAACTGGACACACAGCTGCCTCCTCTCCAAAATGGGATATGTATACCTACCTGCTGGGCTAGGCAAAAGAATTAAAGAAACAATATATGTCAGGCTCACTCCTAACCACTCTTTAGCCAAGTAACGGGAGCAGAACACGAACTCAATAGATGTTGGTTTTCTTTCTATGTCCCCCTAAATCTTTTCTAAAGACTAGGTTGAGCTTTGCTCCTTCATCTCAGTGAAAGTGAATAGTCACAGATCCACTGTTTAGTTTCACATTCTTGCAGCTAATTTCTTCACATTCTGGAAGCCATTTATTTTATCCCTTTCCACTTGAGCTCAATAACCTAACTCTGGACTTTGCTATGGCTCTTCCAGAGCTCTCTTTTAATTCTCTCTATTTCTCTTAATTTGTGGAGCAGTAGATTGGGAAGGCTCCCCAAGACTAAGAGGGGTAGGTGCAGGTACATCAGGCTTCTCCTGTGGCCCCCCAAAGCTGCCTGCCTACCGTTATGCCTCACTCCTGACCAAGATTCCAGAGTCTTTTTCTCTGAATTCACTTGATATCAATGATTCTACATTTCCTCCCACTCCAAATCTTGTGGCTACCCCTTCCACAGAGAATTCCAAATTAGGGTTATTAATACTCATGACCAGCTCTCCCGAAGAAAGCAGGCCATCTGGCACCTTTGGCAAGGATCCAAATTGTAACTGTTAAAAACAAATCCTTCTACATAAATGAAAAATAGAAGAATGAATACCAAGATTTTCAACTTTCTTCACCTATTTGAAGAAGCCAGAGGGCAGAATGGCCCCAGCTTTGGACAAAGCTCCCACCCGAAGCCATAGAGCACTCAGCCTTAGAGGGCAGTGACTTCAGGATGCAGACATATGGAGAGGTCATTTGTTTCTCATTTACCTAACAGATAAGAATATGGAAATAGTCTCAGTCCATTTGTTTGATGGGCCTCCTAAGCCGGTGATAAACAAATCAATACAATTAGTTTTGGCTCATTATCATTAAGGAACCTTCACTGCTGGGACACAATTTAATGATACCTCTTACTCCACAGGAAAGCAAACCTTTTTGAGATGGGTGGCCTCTCTTGGGGTTGTGGCAAAGTGGAAGTGGGTGGGGAGGTTTGGAGGCAGTTTCTGTATGACCCCTTGAAGATGCTGTGCATGTGTGAGGCACAGCATGGGTCTGTCCAGGATGGCTCCAAGTGCTCTTGCTACAAGTTCTTGGGAAGTCATTTGAGCAAATCTGCATTCTGTATGGAGCTCCAAACTATAACAGTTCTAACAGATTGAAACAATGAATAAAGATTAAAATGACATTGAATCCATCCCTCGCATCTGACCAGAAGCCAGAATGCCTGGTATGGGTTCAAGTGCTTCCCCCATACCCTTTTGTGATGGTTACATAATTGCCTTCTGCCTTAGCTTCTCCAGCTGAATCACTGGTGTGTTATAACTAACAAGCAGCTACTACTCTGTAAATGAGACCTGGGAACTTAACTTTTTGTACCGCAGTTGGTGCTGGGGCTCAATGGACTTACAGTTTTGAATAGTGTCTGTCTAAATCTCAGGCAGATTTTTCCATATGGAGGGTGGGACCATTTCACATCTTTCTACTTGATTCCTTCACCTCCAAGTAGACCTCATCCTTAATCCAGATCTAAAGAGATGGTCCACTAGAATAATTGCAATTTTGATTTGGAAGTGATCTTAGCAAAATCAGTGTGGCTAACATGCTAAGTTTCAAATGAGGAAACCAAAGCCCAGAGTGGTTAATTGGTTTGCCCAGATGGCCCAGCTTGATGAGCAAAACTTGTTACTTAAACTCAAAACTCAATTGGAAGGTTTCCTCCACTATACCAACCTAACAGAAGATTCCTCAAGTAACAAAACATCTTCCATATTTAATTTACCATTCCGTTCTGTAGTTCTTTCCCACTGGGTTCCAAAATCATCAATGAAAAAGAATTATTTGTCCAAGATCAAGCAGCTTTTAAATTATAGAGGTCAGTAATCAATTAAATATACAATTTTTGAGTTGACTTTATTTTACCTTCCTTCACAAAGTACTGTGAGATACCTATTGATTTAAAAGTTTATCTTTAGGAAGGGGAGTTGGAGGGGAAGAAAAAAAGGTTATATTTAAACACATGAAAGGGGCCTGAATTCTACAACTTGGAGGTAAGTTACCTAGGAGAGTTTCCTGGCCTTCATCAGACAGTGAAGTTAGTTAGAAATAATATTTTTTTTTAAATTAAACTAGAAAATTTAGAGATTGATTACCATGGTACTTACCATTAGTTACCCTAAGTCATGACACTTTTTGCACCTTTGTTTGAGATGACAAAGGCAGTCATACGTATCTTCCCAACAGAACAAGAAATCCTACCCTTAAATATCTGCCTAATTCATTTGCAACAATATTACGAAGAGTATACTGTTTTCTCAGCCACACTTATAATAATAAAATTAACAGTAAAAAAGGGTCTGTTAAGTAAGTACCTGGCATACACACAGTATGTACATGTTATGGTTAATTTATGTGTCAACCTGACTGGCTCATGGAGTACCCAGGTATTTGGTCAAACATTATCCTGGGCATGTCTGTGAGGGTGTTTTGGGAGGAGATTAACATTTGAATCAGTAGACTGAGTAAAGCAGATTGCCCTTCCTAATGTGGGGGATGCCTCATCCAATCTGCTGAAGACCTGAATAGAACAAAAAGGCTGACCTTCTCATGAGTAAGAGGGAATTTCCTCCTGCCTGACTGCCTTGAGCTGGGACATCATGTTTTTCAGCCTTCAGACTCAAACTGAAACATCGGCTTTTTCAGAGTCTCAAGCCTGCCAGCCTTCAAATGGGAACTATACCATTGGCTCTTTGGGGTTTCCTACTTGCTGACTTCAAATCTTAGAACTTGTCAATTTCCATAATCACATGAGCCAGTTCACAATAAATCTCTTCCTACATATATGTGTGTGTGTGTGTGTGCATACACATGAAATATATTTTCATGCTTCGGCCAAGGGTAATAAGTGGAAGAAAGGGAAAGTGTGTGTGTGTGTGTGTGTGTGTGCATACACATGAAATATATTTTTATGCTTCAGCCAAGGGTAATAAGTGGAAGAAAGTAGGGAAAGTGTGTGTGTGTGTGTGTGTGTATGTGTGTGTTTATACACATGAAATATATTTTCATGCTTCAGCCAAGGGTAATAAGTGGAAGAAAGTAGGGAAAGTGTATGTGTGTGTGTATATATATATATATATATATATATATATATATATATATATACATGCACACATCCTATTAGTCCTATTCCCCTGGAGAACTCTAATATACACTCAATAAATATTTGTGAATGAACAAATAGATTAGAAAACCTAATTCAAGAAACTTAAGAGACTTTGTAAAATCAAACGTTCCTCCAACAAAAATAAGCAACTTTACCTAAAAATAGGTTTCCCCACCAGAATGTCAGAAATGAGACTACTAGATGTTTAAGGTGATATGGATTCTAGGAAGAACAGGATGTGGTCGAGATACCATTTAACTCTCACAATAGATAATAAATGTATCAGGAAAAAGGCACCAGGAGTGTGTTCAGAAATCCTGCTGCCGAGATTGGGTAAAGGTTGTAATAAGACATCAAGACATTTTGACAATATATTCTACTATGTGAAAAACTTCATAGAGTTGTAGAAATTGACAGGATACTGACATGGCAGAAAGCCCTCCTAAGGGCCCAGGCAAAGATAAGAAAGGAGCTCTGATGAAAAAGAGGACAAATCTGGAGGTGTGGGACATCTTCATGAAACTGTTCATATCCCCTGAGGAAATGGCCCTACACACAGGAACATTTTCAGATTGTGGAGATTTCTGAAGTTGCTTCCAATTTGAAAAAGATCTGAATGGCTGAATTCAATACCTCTTCTTTTTTTAATATGCATGTTAAAATGACAAAGTGGGCCTAACAGATAAATCAATACATGTTAAACAGATCCTGAAATCAGACCAAACTGAATAATAATAAGACAGAAGTCAGACCCAACATTTGTACTCTCTTTTATTCTGGGGAGATAACATCTATATCTGTTATCCCATTTAAAACAGAGAAAGAGGCATTCTCTGTGTGTGGTCCAGGAAGGCCCATATGTAGAAAACTAGAAGATTCCAAATTAATAGGGGAAATTTGAGAAATGGTCAATCAAAATCAGGAATTAGTACTTTGAGATCACAGTGCAAAATCAGGAGTGAAGACTAGGCTTGAGAAAAGAGACTAGAGGCGAAGGTATTATAGCTGTAGCTATTGTGTTTTTATTTCATACTTGGATCACATTTCTACTTCTAGTATCCTCTAAATTCCTTTGCTTTACAAGTCCTCCTCTAAGGGTTATTTTGCAGCACTACTTCTTATCAGTTTCTCTAGGCTTGGTGTGCCTGTAAGTCATGTCTTTTGGACTTTGCCAACTCTATATGGCAGCATCTGCCTCTCTAGCTTCTTGCAAAATCTCCAGCACAACAAGATTTAGAGCAGATGTTCTTTATTTCCAAAGGCAGCATTCAATTTTGAATGGTTGCTAAATGATATAAGCAATTGAACAAAAAATCTGAAATTGAATGTGATGGGAAGTAAAATGAAGTATAAGAGAGGTCTGATGGTACCTTTAAAATAAGAAAAAAAAAAAAAAAAAAGAAGGTGTCAACTCGTTGTTTCATGTCCTTCCTCTTTCTCCTTCTAGGCCTAACCCTAAAGGGAAGTAAGAATGTAGGGTTAGAAATGACTTAAGCAGTCCCAATCCCAAGGCACCAGAAGATGACCTCTTTACTCAAGAAAATCAGCTAGTTAGTAGAACAGGTGAAGGTACATGGTTCATGAGTGTCATTACCAGTAGTACCCTGCAATAGATCTGTGGGACCCCAAAACTTCTCAAACCATATGCTTCATCTCACATATTTATTTAACCCTGTTCTCCTTCCTTTATTCATTCTCTTATTTTCAGCCCACCTAGGTTCTTGCTCAGTATTTCCCTCAGGGTGGGCTTGTACGTACGCTGTCCTATACCACGGACTACTTCACATTCAAATTAGGTTTGTGCATCTACATCCTTGTATTACTGTGATGTTACAACATGGGGGTTGGCGGGTGGTTTGGTGTCCCAAGACACTTTCCATGGCACAGGTGGGGTTCATTATTGTTGATAAGCGACTGTCAATCAGTTTTCTTTCAAACCTGGGCAAACTACGTTAAGCTTTTATTATCACATAATCAGATACTTAATTTTCAATAATAGATAATGTTTTTCTTTTAATTTTTACTATACCTATATTTTTCAGTCTTTTTTTGTTTCTTTTTTATGTCAGTCTATTTTCCTTACTTAATACTACTTATTCTAAACCATCATTAAATCTACTATTTTATTTTACTTCCCATGAAATATGTGTTATATTTATTTGTTGTAAGGACTTCTTAGTAATTTTGTAGGCCTGTGCAACACCAATAAGGTTACTTCTGTTCATCTACTCGCTGGACCTTCAGTCCGTTCTTAAAAGGACAATGTGTTAACTCAGTCAGGGAAAGAGTGAAGACATGGAGTGAGAAAACCCAACTAGTCATGGTGCAGGTTACTTCACTTGTCTGTACTTTAGGTTACTCATACATCAAACAGGAATAACAATATATGCTGCTGATGCCACAGGACAGTTGTGTATATCTAATTATGTACATATCAGGATGTTTAATTGGAAATTTTGGCTGAACACTCAGCTTTCACGGTTATCAGAGATGAAAATGATCTATGCAACAGGCCAGCCTGTAGGACTTGAAAAAGAGATAACAAAAACTAATTACATGGCTTGTAGACAATTCAGGCACACTGAGGATATAAAAGGTTTGAGAGAAGAAAGAATTTGAGGGGGAATTTCTTTAGCAAGAACTGTAGACTTTGAGGTCCCTCTTCCAAAGGAGTGCTTGCCCCTTCACTTCTACTAGTGAAAGAGATTCTGACAAAATCTCTTGGAAATTTGGTATCTATGCCCTGTAGCTGGGGAGATATAGTGAACTGGCATCTCACTTCCAGTGGTAACAATGGCAGATGTGTCTCCTAGAGTTTCTAGGAGTAGAGGTTTTATGTTTCCCTTAGATTAAACACAGGCCTACAAACAAGGCACTCAGAATGAGATTGTGCTTACTCCATCCTGCTCAATGGGGCCTTTGAGATGGGAGACTGAAAACTCAGCATGCAGAAGCCAGGGGTGAACACCACCTCCCAATTCCTAGAGATGGAAGAAGTAGGAAACAAGTCAGGAAAATACATGATCTGTATCAAGAGAACTGTGCTGCTGAAAGTTTCCCAGCACAGTGGTGGGATGGGCATTTCAAAGAACCTCTGAAAGTATCCCATGAGACAAACAGTTTTAATATTGGCCAGACCCAGAAAATATGAGGCCAGCTTACAGCAAAACTGTTGATGTAAGATCTTGCCTCTCCTCCAACCCTCTTGCTTCAACTCCAAATGGTCTATAAATAGCAGCTAGCTAGGGCGGTGAGAAGCAAGAAAAAGAAAAGAAATTGGCCAGGTGCGGTGGCTCACGCCTGTAATCCCAGCACTTTGGAAGGCCGAGGTGGGTGGATCACCTGAGGTTGGGAGTTCGAGACCAGCCTGACCAACTTGGAGAAACCCCATCTCTACTAAAAATAAAAAATTAGCCGGGCGTGGTGGCACATGTCTGTAATCCCAGCTACTTGGGAGGCTGAGGAAGGAGAATCAATTGAACCCAGGAGGTGGATGTTATGGTGAGCCGAGATCATGCCATTGCACTCCAGCCTGGGCAACAAGAGTCAAACTCTGTCTCAAAAAAAAAAAAAAAAAAAAAAGAAAGAAAGAAAGAAAGAAAAAAAAGAAACTAAATGCATCATATTCCCAGACTGCAGGCCCACTGGGAAGACGGAGAGTAGGTGTAACTTTGAATGAAGATGGGAGGTTTGACTATTATGTGGAACTGGACACTTAAAATATCAAATTGTGGCAGTATTTTATTCTTTAAGTGACCAGAATACTTTCTATTCTCCAAGAGATATTAGAAAAGCTCTGAGAATGCCCAAGTGGAGTATTCATCCAGGAGCAGAGAAAGAACTGAATATATTTTAAAGGGAGAGGTGGCAAAATAATTTTATTGCATTCCACAAGTTGTGTTCAAAACACTTGAGATACATAGAAACACACACACTATCTATACAATATATTGATATATAAATATATATCTCATATAACTTATATATAATATATGACATATAAGTATATATCATATACTATATACAATAATGTGCCCAAAATTGAAGTGTCTAAGGAGACTACAAAATAAAATGGAAATTTCCAAGGCCAACCTACCAAATGCAGATTTTTTTTTTAAGTCTCTGGATCCTAGAACTTACTATCTGCTTTGAGAATCCAAGTAGGCCTAGAGTGTGGTGAGCAGGAGAGTCAGGAGAGGAATCTCATTAGAAAACTCTCGCCTCTCTAGCCATCTCCACCTTCCTATTTCTACCTCAGGTCTGGAGAGGGGATATGCAAGAGGGTCATCGAAAGGTCTGTGGGCTATTTTCGGGTCAGGAGATAGAGAGGACTGATGCCTAACTGAGCCCTAACTCCCAGAGGCTGTCGGGGCAGGGATGTAAATGTTTCCCATGAAGCATATGAGGGCCATGTGAGTAAGACAGCAAGTGTGGGATTTTCTTACATCATACCTGAAAGTCTGTCTGGAAGATTTACACCGAGGGTATGTGCCCTCCAGCTACCTGGGGCTTAGGGAAGAATCACCAGAAATGGCCTGTTGGGGGATCTCTGAAGAGGACATAAAAGCTTCTTCAACCAGGTACAACTGGAAGTATATGCCAGGCTCAGAGAACTAACAGCGAGTAAGAACTAGTGAGACTAAGGTCCTATCCACTTTTCTTCCCTCCCACCTCTTGTCCAGCCCTGAGCTGGGCAGATCAGGTGAGAAAAGAGGTCAGCATGGAGAGGGCGGAGAACGCACCTAAGTCCCGTGACCCCTCCTTGAAGCAGGGCTCCATCTTTGGAAGTGGAGAAGGCTTAATATTTACTCAAGTTCAGAGTTTTGATTATTCCATGGAACTGCAAATCATATTTCCTGAATTGAGACTGTGTTTCTGACTTCAAGGCATTTCAGGATATCTATTATGCAGAAAATTATAGAGCCTTTTGGAATTTTCATCCACATGCAAAAAGAGAAAGAGGGGAAGAGAGAGACAGAGAGCAAGAGCGAGAGCAAGAGCGAGAGCAAGAGAGAGAGAGAGAGAGAACTCTCCTAAAATATTTAAAGGGATGGTGGAAGATAATGGTCAACAACAACATCATAATATACCCTAGTGCCTGTCACATAGTACATACTCAATAAATATTTGTTGAATAAATGAGGAACATAATAGTTTTACACACACACACACACACACCTGCAAATTATGTTTCCTCCAACAGTAATACTTCCAAATAAGTTCAATATTACCATAACAATTAATAGTAATAGTACTCAAATACCTGCAATCTTGATAAGCAATGTTTGCAATGGAGAGCACTCATCCATCCATTCATTCATTCATTAATTTAAGTAATAAATGTTGACTAAACAACTACTTTTTTCCAGGTATGATGCCAGGCACTGGAGATATAATAATGATGCAGCTCTTGTCTTCACATATCTTACTGTGTGAAGAAGAAGGCAGATAAGCAAACAAGCAATTGCTTCCAGAAATGCTGAAATTCTGACTGGGATAGAGAAAAGGAAGGAAGAAGAAAGATGATTACAAAATTTCTATGAGTGAAGCTTGCCCTGGGCCTGCTGGACAGTCAACGGCCAGTTCTGGACAGTCAACAGCCAGCATGAAAGAGAACACAGGCTTGGAAAATAGCAGTCCCAGCAAAGAACAAGAGAAGGTGGAGGCTGCCAGGTAGGCATTTTGTTCTTCACAAATTTGTGCAGAGCTGGCTCTGGGAGTGGAAGCCAGGTTCCATTACAGACTCATGGACAACTGACAGATGCTGGAATGGACTGGATGACTAGTGGGGGTCAAAGGGCCAGTATGCCCCATAAATTATTTTACATTGTCTTGAATTCACCCATGAATTTATTTATTCAACAAATATGTATTAAGTGTTGGCTCTGGGCCAGCCTGTATAAATACAGCATGGATCTAAGCTTACCCTGGTTTTCATGTTGTTAGTTACCGCTTTGCATTGGCTGTTTTTGCATTGCTATAAAGAAATACCTGAGATTGGGTAATTTATAAAGAGAAGTGTTTTAATCGGCTCATGGTTTTGTGGGCTTTACAGGAAGCATGGTGCTAGCACCTGGTTGGCTTCTAGGGAGGCCTCAGGAAACTTACAATCAACACAGAAGGTGAAGGGGTAGCCAGCACATCACATGAGAAAAGCAGGAGCAAGTGAGAAAGAGTGGGGGTGGAGGTGCCACACACTTTTAAATGACCAGATCTCATGTGAACTCAGCAAGATCTCACTTACCACAAAGGGGATGTCCCAAGCCATTCATGAAGGATCAGTCTTTATCATCCAAACACCTTCCACCAGGCCCTAGCTCCAACATGGGGGATTATATTTCAGCATGAGATTTGGGCAGGGACAAACATCCAGACTATATCACTCTTCTTCCCAGGACTTCTGGTTTTATTCTTCTCTGTTCTGCAGCCTCCGCTGCTGATACCCAGGCAAACAGGGTCTGGAGTTGACCTCCAGCAAACTCCAACAGACCTGCAGCTGAGGGTCCTGACTGTTAGAAGGAAAACTAACAAACAGAAAGGACATCCACACCAAAACCCCATCTGTACATCACCATCATCAAAGACCAAGGTAGACAAAACCACAAAGATGGGGAAAAAACAGAGCAGAAAAGCTGAAAATTCTGAAAATCAGAGTGCCTCTCCCCCTCCAAAGTAACGCAGCTCCTCACCAGCCAACGGAACAAAGCTGGATGGAGAATGACTTTGACAAGTAGAGAGAAGAAGGCTTCATATGATCAAACTTCTCTGAGCTAAAGGAGGAAGTTCGAACCCATCGCAAAAAAAGCTAAAGACCTTAAAAAAAGGTTAGACGAATGGCTAACTAGAATAAGCAATGTAGAGAAGTCCTTAAATGACCTGATGGAGCTGAAAACCATGGCACAAGAACTACGCGATGAATGCACAAGCTTCAGTAGCCGATTCAATCAACTGGAAGAAAGGGTATCAGTGATTGAAGATCAAATGAATGAAATGAAGCAAGAAGAGAAGTTTAGAGAGAAGAGAGTAAAAAGAAATGAACAAAGCCTCCAAGAAATATGGGACTATGTGAAAAGACCAAATCTATGTCTGATTGGTGTACCTGAAAGTGACGGGGAGAATGGAACCAAGTTGGAAAACACTCTTCAGGATATTATCTAGGAGAACTTCCCCAACCTAGCGAGGCAGGCCAACATTCAAATTCAGGAAATGCAGAAAACACCACAAAGATACTCCTTTAGAAGAGAAACTCCAAGACACATAATTGTCAGTTTCACCAAAGTTAAAATGAAGGAAAAAATATTAAGGGCAGCCAGAGAGAAAGGTCAGGTTACCCACAAAGGGAATCCTATCAGACTAACAGCTGATCTCTTGGCAGAAACTCTACAAGCCAGAAGAGAGTAGGGGCCAATATTCAACATTCTTAAAGAAAAGAATTTTCAACCCAGAATTTCATATCCAGCCAAACTAAGCTTCATAAATGAAGGAGAAATAAAATCCTTTACAGACAAGCAAATGCGGAGAGATTTTGTCACCACCAGGCCTGCCCTAAAAGAGCTCCTGAAGGAAGCACTAAACATGGAAAGGAACAACCGGTACCAGCCACTGCAGAAACATGCCAAATTGTAAAGACCATCGAGGCTAGGAAGAAACTGCATCAACTAACGAGCAAAATAACCAGCTAACATCATAATGACAGGATCAAATTCACACATAACTATATTAACCTTAAATGTAAATGGGCTAAATGCTCCAATTAAAAGACACAGACTGGCAAATTGGATAAAGAGTCAAGACTCATCAGTGTGCTGTATTCAGGAGACCCATCTCACGTGCAGAGACACACATAGGCTCAAAATAAAGGGATGGCAGAAGATCTATCAACCAAAGGGAAAACAAAAAAAGGCAAGGGTTGCAATCCTAGTCTCTGATAAAACAGACTTTAAACCAACAAAGATCAAAAGAGACAAATAAGGCCATTACATAATGGTAAAGGGATCAATTCAACAAGAAGAGCTAACTATCCTAAACATATATAAACCCAATACAGGAGCACCCAGATTCATAAAGCAAGTCCTTAGAGACCTACAAAGAGACTTAGACTCCCACACAATAATAATGGGAGACTTTAACACCCCACTGTCAACATTAGACAGATCAATGAGACAGAAGGTTAACAAGGATATCCAGGAATTGAACTCAGCTCTGCACCAAGCAGACCTAATAGACATCTACAGAACTCTCCACCCCAAATCAACAAAATATACATTCTTCTCATCACCACATTGCACTTATTCCAAAATTGACAACATAGTTGGAAGTAAAGCACTCCTTAGCAAATGTAAAAGAAAAGAAATTATAACAAACTGTCTCTCAGATCACAGTGCAATCAAACTAGAACTCAGGATTAAGAAACTCACTCAAAACTGCTCAACTACATGGAAACTGAACAACCTGCTCCTGAATGACTACTGGGTGCATAACAAAATGAAGGCAGAAATAAAGATGTTCTTTGAAACCAATGAGAACAAAGACACAACATACCAGAATCTCTGGGACACATTCAAAGCAGTGTGTAGAGGGAAATTTATAGTACTAAATGTCCACAAGAGAAAGCAGGAAAGATCTAAAATGGACACCCTAACATCACAATTAAAAGAACTAGAGAAGCAAGAGCAAACACATTCAAAAGCTAGCAGAAGGCAAGAAATAACTGAGATCAGAGAAGAACTGAAGGAGATAGAGACACAAAAAAACCCTTCAAAAAATCAATGAATCCAGGAGCTAGTTTTTTGAAAGGATCAACAAAATTCATAGACCACTAGCAAGACTAATAAAGAAGAAAACAGAGAAGAATCAAATAGACACAATAAAAAATGATAAACGGGACATCACCACTGATCCCACAGAAATACAAACTACCATCAGAGAATATTATAAACACCTCTATGCAAATAAACTAGAAAATCTAGAAGAAATGTATAAATTTCTGGACACATACATCCTCCCAAGACTAAAACAGGAAGAAGTTGAATCCCTGAATAGAACAAAAACAGGCTCTGAAATTGAGGCAATAATTAATAGCCTACCAACCAAAAACAGTCCAGGACCAGATGGATTCACAGCCTAATTCTACCAGAGGTACAAGGAGGAGCTGGTACCATTCCTTCTGAAACTATTCCAATCAATAGAAAAAGAGGGAATCCTCCCTAACTCATTTTATGAGGCCAGCATCATCCTGATACCAAAGCCTGGCAGAGACACAACAAAAAAAGAGAATTTTAGACCAATATCCCTGATGAACATCGATGCAAAAATCCTCAGTAAAATACTGGCAAACCGAATCCAGCAGCACATCAAAAAGCTTATCCACCATGATTAAGTGGGCTTCTTCCCGGGGATGCAAGGCTGGTTCGACATATGCAAATCAATAAACGTAATCCAGCATATAAATAGAGCCAAAGACAACTACCACATGGTTATCTCAATAGATGCAGAAAAGGCCTTTGACAAAATTCAACAGCCTTTCATGCTAAAAACTCTCAATAAATTAGGTATTGATGGGACGTATCTCAAAATAATAAGAGCTATTTATGACAAACCCACAGCCAATATCATACTGAATGGGCAAAAACTGGAAGCATTCCCTTTGAAAACTGGCACAAGACAGGGATGCCTCTCTCACCACTCCTATTCAGTATAGTGTTGGAAGTTCTGGCCAGGGCATTCAGGCAGGAGAAAGAAAGAAAGGGTATTCAGTTAGGAAAAAAGGAAGTCAAATTGTCCCTGTTTGCAGATGACTTGATTGTATATTTAGAAAACCCCATTGTCTCAGCCCAAAATCTCCTTAAGCTGATAAGAAACATCAGCAAAGTCTCAGGATACAAAATCAATGTGCAAAAATCACAAGCATTCTTATACACCAATAACAGACCAACAGAGAGCCAAATCATGAGTGAACTCCCATTCACAATTGCTTCAAAGAGAATAAAATACCTAGAAATCCAACTTACAAGGGATGTGAAGGACCTCTTCAAGCAGAACTACAAACCACTGCTCAACGAAATAAAAGAGGATACAAACAAATGGAAGAACATTCCATGCTCATGGATAGGAAGAATCAATATTGTGAAAATGGCCATACTGCCCAAGGTAATTTATAGATTCAATGCCATCCCCATTAAGCTACCAATGACTTTCTTCACAGAATTGGAAAAAACTACTTTAAAGTTCATATGGAACCAAAAAAGAGCCCTCATTGCCAAGTCAATCCTAAGCCAAAAGAACAAAGCTGGAGGCATCATGCTACCTGACTTCAAACTCTGCTACAAGGCTACAGTAACCAAAACAGCATGGTACTGGTACCAAAACAGAGATATAGACCAATGGAACAGAAGAGAGCCGTCAGAAATAGTACCACAGATTTACAACCATCTGATCTTTGACAAACCTGACAAAAACAAGAAATGGGGAAAGGATTCCCTATTTAATAAATGGTGCTGGGAAAGCTGGCTAGCTGTATGTAGAAAGCTGAAACTGGATGCTTTCCTTGCACCTTATACGAAAATTAACTCAAGATGGATTGAAGACTTAAATATTAGACCTAAAACCATAAAAACCCTGGAAGAAAACTTAGGCAATACCATTCAGGCCATAGGCATGGGCAAGGACTTCATGTCTAAAACACAAAGAGCAATGGCAACAAAAGCCAAAACTGACAAATAGGATCTAATTAAACTAAAGAGCTTCTGCACAGCAAAAGAAACTACCATCAGAGTGAACAGGCAACCTACAGAATGGAAGAAAATTTTTGCAATCTACTCATCTGAAAAAGGGCTAATATCCAGAATCTACAAAGAACTCAAATTTACAAGAAAAAAACAAATAACCCCATCGAAAAGTGGGCAAAGGATATGAACAGACACTTCTCAAAAGAAGACACTTATGCAGCCAACAGACACATGAAAAAATGCTCATCATCACTGGCCATCAGAGAAATGTAAATCAAAGCCACAATGAGATACCATCTCACACCAGTTAGAATGGCGATCATTAAAAAGTCAGGAAACAACAAGTGCTGGAGAGGATGTGGAGAAATAGGAACACTTTTACACTGTTAGTGGGACTGTAAACTAGTTCAACCATTGTGGAAGACAGTGTGGCGATTCCTCAGGGATCTAGAACTAGAAATACCATTTGACCCAGCCATCCCATTACTGGGTATATACCCGAAGGATTACAAATCATGCTGCTATAAAGACACATGCACACGTATGTTTATTGCGGCACTATTCACAACAGCAAAGACTTGGAACCAACCCAAATGTCCATCAGTGATAGACTAGATTAAGAAAATGTGGCACATATACACCATGGAACAATATGCAGCCATAAAAAGGATAAGTTCATGTCCTTTGTAGGGACATGGATGAAGCTGGAAACCATCATTCTCAGCAAACTGTCCCAAGGACAAAAAACCAAACACCGCATGTTCTCACTCATAGGTGGGAACTGAACAATGAGAACAGATGGACACAGGAAGGGGAACATCACACACCTGGGCCTCTGGTGGGGTGGGGGGAGGGGGGAGGGATAGCATTAGGAGATATACCTAATGTAAATGATGAGTTAATGGGTGCAGCACACCAACATGGCACATGTATACATATGTAACAAACCTGCACATTGTGCACATGTACCGTAGAATTTAAAGTATATTAATAATAATAAAAATAAAAGAAAAGGCAGTAGCATAGTTGAGCAATTAAGAACAGAGGCTTGGGAGTCTGGGTGATTCTTGTCAAGTTATTCAACTTCTCTGAACCTCAGTTTCCTCATGGGTAAAAAATGCTATAGTAAAAGTGCCTCATTGGAAGGCTTTTATTAAAAATTGTTAAAAATTGTTGTATTAAATGCAACAATGCCTGTGGAGGACTTGGCACAGTGCCTTGCCCATAGGGAGCCCTGGGTAAAGTGAGTTATTTGACATTATCATTCCCATCTTTTCTGTTCTGCTTCCCAGTGAATTGCACACTTTGTTGTACTTACCACAAATGTTGTGGTGTTAAACATATTCCTAGTTTGTGAAGCCACTTAATATGGGTATGTGAACAATCTCTTCTTTTTTTTGTCTTCCTTTTAATCAGTGTTACTGTTAACAACTCAGAAGCAACACAGTAATTATGAGTCTGAAAGGAATGAAATCTCAGGGGCTCATAACCTTTCAGAAAATGAAAGATCTCTTGGGCTGAAATTCTGAATCTTGGCTTTTACTGCTAAGATGAAGTGCGTGTGTGTGTGTGTGTGTGTGTGTGTGTGTGTGTAAAGAAAATTTGTTAAAATTCTCGTTGAGAAATTTCTAATTCATTGGAGCATAAAAAGGTGTGTCTCATCTCTTAAAAGAAATTCTGTGTGCCTTTTTCAGTGCATGAATATCTCAATAAGAAGCTTGATTTTGAAATGTGAAACTTGCCACAGAACTTGGTTTTTGGGTAGGACAAATGCCTTTGATTTGTTTGAAGAAATGTGATTTGGAAATAGCCAAGTGATTAGTTGTCGAGACTAGGGCTTTGAAGTCACAGAGTATGGAGTTCTATTATGGGCCCTAGTGGAGCCCCAGACATTTGCATCTAAAATATTTCTAGAACTTTTGCATATGCTTAGATATTAAAATAAGCATGTCTAATGCATTTATAAGATCCCATCTGTCACATACACAATACACTTTAAAATGCTACCCAATGAGGAAACATCATCTTGTTGTTTAACCTTAATCAAATAGGAGAAAGAACACATAGTGCTGATGAACTATGATTGTTAAAGTCTTAAATGCATGGTTGTATTTAATTCTGTACATTGCACATTTGGGATACTGTTAAATAATAGCTCTTATGAGATCTCCATTTGAAAGAAACTCAAGAATGTGGAGCTGAACCAAAGAGAGTCAAGAATCATTGAAGCATAAAAATAGAAGTCTAAAAATGACCTTGAGAGGTTATAACATCCAATTGCTACTTAAAGTTACAGACTTGTGGGTTGTTAGTGTTGGGGAGACCCAAGGGAGATCACCTACTCTAAACCATTCATTTAGCAAATCAGGAAACTGGGGTTCAAGTTAGAGTTTGTTGAAACCTTATTTGTACTTTTCTTTCAGACTTTCAAAAAAGAAAATTCTCCAATTTCTCCTAGCAACATATTCTACTGCTTAATCATCAGGAAATTGCAGCTACCTTAATTCCCTCCAATTAGGCCTATTTTCTTGATGAATGTGGATTTAAAATAATAGCACATCCTACATCTTTGTAAGTGACTAATGCTGGAAAATGACACTATGGCCAAATGTTAGAAATGGAAAATAATTAATTCAAAGATCAGAAAGCTCACAAGGGACCTAACTAGAGATTTTCAATAGATACACAGTTACTGTATGATGATGCAGGGTCAGAAGGGTTTGAAGTATGTGGTCTGCTCCTGAATTACAACTCTGTCCCTTACAAACTGTGGAAATGAGCCAATTACTTATCTTCTCTAAGTCTCTATTTCTTCATGGATAATAGCAATGGAAACTAGTGGAATGATGCTTTTAAAAAAAGGATCAGAGGAGAGTCTAGCCCATTCAAATACTCAATATATGGCATTTTGATTGTGGTTGATACTACTGTTATATACAATATTTTCAGAGTAATAAGGAGAGTGATTACTTATTATTATTACCTCTATCATCTCTGTCATATATGTTATTTAAGATATATATTAATACCTACATAAAATTTACTGCTAAAAGAGAGTTCGAAGGTCTAATATTTGGGGCAGGGTTGAGGGGAGTCCTACAACTGATGATGAAAGGATCTTTATCTACTTTCTTCCTTGGAGATCATTAAGGATGATAGCAGCTGGAGGCACTATGTACCCCTACAGGAGACTGAACTAGGTGACATTTCCATGTCATTCAAATCTAGGATTTCCTTACTTTTATCTATCTAACATCATTTTCAAATTCCATCTTATTTTCCTAGTTTCATGTGGCATTAGCTCATGTTTAAGTTAAAGGAAACTTAAAATCAGATAAGGAAAGTTGCATGTATAAGGTTTATGTCCAATCTCAAGATCCAGTTATAGGAAATAGCTATTATTTTAACCTTTTTTCAAAAATGCAGGAGATAACTCTTGCTTGTTATTACTGGAGATTCTAATTTATCTGGGCAAAGTGAATTTCAAATGATTATTGATAGTGATAACTCTTATGCAAATCTATTTCAGTTCAGTAGTTGAATATTAATTTGCACTATAATAAAAAGCAAATCCTTTAAGTTCTCTTCTCATCATTTAAAACAAATTGATGTCACAACATGACCAGTAAAGAAAAATAATCTTTCTCTATTATTTCCATTTGTTAGTTTCACACATTTAATTACAGACGTGGGAGCTGTCAATTCTGTTGCCTTTATCAACCAGTAGCTATAGATAACTTGACTACTTTCAGGTCAGTACATTGTATTTAAAAAACGTACATATTTTTTAAAGATTATTTGCTTTTTATTTTTTTGTTTTTGATTTTTTTTACAACTTATAAATCTTTTAAGTTTAGCAAATCTTAATTACTTTTTTTAAATGTAAATTTCTAATGTGTAGGTTGACCAGTATAATGATAAATTTGGGTAATAAGGAGTTGCTATGATTTGAATATGTCCCCCAAAGTTCATCTGTTGGAAACTTAATCCTCAATGCAAGAGGGATGAGAGGTGAGACCTTTAAGGGGCAGTACAATCATAAGGGCTCTGTTTTCATGAATGGATTAATACGTTGCTAGGGAAATGAATTATCATGGGAGTGGGTTTCTGATAAAAGGATGAGTTTGGCCCCCTTCTATCCCACCCTTGCGCATGTTCTCTCTACTCCGTTTGATGGCTTCCGCCATGTTATGACATGGCAAGAAGGCCCTCACAAGATACCACCAGCATGCTCTTGGACTTCTCAGCCTCCAGAACCATAACCCAAATATATTTCTGTTCATCATAAGTCATGCAGCCTGTTCATTATAAATTACCCAGTCAGTATTCTGTTATAGCAGCATAAAATGAACCAAGACAGGAGTTAACACATACAGACTCAGGGGAATCTTTACAGGCTGAGAGGTAACCAAGATCTCATTTAATTGTATGAGGCTATGTGAGGTTTGGGGAAAAGGGAACAGATTTTATTTTGTGTGTTTCCATATTCCAATGACCCTCCCTGCCACAAGTTACTTACTGGAGTAACCTCTGTGAAGATACATATAGTTCAAAATAGCCTCTTCTTTTATGGAGTGGAAAGTATTTAGTTCTGTTACATGTCTCTATAATACCAGGTTAAGCATACTTACAGTGTTCTAGGAAGGCTCTTAGAAATTAATAAGGCAGGGCACGGTGGCTTACGCCTGTAATCCCAGCACTTTGGGAGGCCAAGGCGGGCAGATCACAAGGTCAGGAGATCGAGACCATCCTATCTAACACAGTGAAACCCCGTCTCTACTAAAAATACAAAAAAATTAGCTGGGCGTGGTGGCGGGCACCTGTGGTCCCAGCTACTCAGGAGGCTGAGGCAGGAGAATGGCATGAACCCGGGAGGCAGAGCTTACAGTGAGCCAAGATCAAGCCACTGCACTCCAGCCTGGGAGAGAGAGTGAGACTTCATCTCAAAAAAAAAAAAAAAAAGAATTAATAAACTAGGGGAAGGAATACAGTCACGAATCTGACCATAGAGAAGGTCAATTAAAGAAAAATATCTGAAAACACAAGACTGGAAAAAATAGTAGTACTAGGGGTATCTTTAGAGCAGGAAAGCCAGATCATTTTCTCTTGTGGGTAATAAAAACAAATTTTCTGTCTGAATGGGAGTTAGAAATACTGGGCCTGTATGACAAGGAACTTGACTTCAGTGAGGAATTGAAGTCTCCCTAGAAATTAGCTACAGGAAATCAACCAGAACAGAAAAGCCTGATACACCAAACACAGGATAAGCATTGGTTCAATCTGGGAGTCAACAGAAATCCATCAGAAAACAAACCAGGAGGAACTCCAGAAAACAAAAGGATATGTTTGCAAACGTTCAGGACAGGTAGTCCACCATACAGTAGAGTAACTTCTCTGTCCAAACAAAATAACCTTTGACTGCCATAATATAATAAAGATGGCAACTGCAAGGTGAGTGAGGCAGCCTGAGTCTAAATAGGCTGAGACTTAACTTAAAGATCATCATGTGGGCTAAAGGGAAATTAGTCCAAGACCAGGCAAACAGCAGAGAATCAGATGAGATTAGGAGATGCAACACACAGGACTGTGCATGTTCATGAGACCTGGAGGAAGGTAGGAATGAGTGAGCTATTCTCCACAGTAAGGAGCAGGTCCTACATTCAAGAAGCACTCACAGCTCCCTTCTCACCAGTCCTTGCTACTCCCCTTCCAAAGAGGACCTTGCCATGGATTAGACTGGTTTAAAGACATTTTTTTTTTTTTCTGATCACAGGCCCATAGGTTTCACAATACTGAGCAAAAGTGATCAAGAACAGAGCCCATGAAAGAGTAAGATTCTTGGAGGCACCTCTTCAGAGCAAGTTATGGAGTAAAATGAGCAAAGACTTCTGTGTCTTCAGTACTTAGAACTGTGTCTGGCATATGACAGATACTCACTAAATCTATATTGAGTGGGTAAATGACTGAATGAATCAGTGAGAGGAGGCTGGACAGTGTGCTCTCCCTTGGTACAACCCTTGCCCTGAGAATACACAGAGTGATGAGCCCCAAGAATGCAGGGAGAGGCAGATCAGTCTAGCTCTGTTCTGGGCACAGGGACAAATGTGCTTGGGCTTTCGTGATCTTGAGCTGCTTCTTCCTTGACAAGGTGCTCTTTCTGAGCCAGCCATCCCTCATGACTGGATTGGTAAGATGCCAGAAGTCAGGCCCCAGTGCAGGCTTAGGGTGATGGGAGCAAAGGAAGCTGCTTGACCAAATTTGCTCCAGGATCTACATTCTGTTAAGACTGACCCCAACCAAAATGAACTCTGTGGCCTGGCTCACAGAGGACCTGTTTAGGGCCTGGGGCCAGGACCTCAGCTGAGAGGCTCCTTTGCTTGACCTTGTGTTCTCAGGGCATTAAGAATGTGGTCAATGGCAAAATTGGAAGATTCAGAGTGTGAGTCAGGTCTCCATATGTCTTTTTAAACACATAATATGGTATTCACCAAAAAAAAATGCTGGATGAAAAGATAAGAATGTGATCTAGTCTCCAGTTATCCAAGGATAAATATTTCAAAGTACTTTATATGTTTTAAAATTATTTCTTCTTTTTCTTTATCTTTGTAGTCAGTGAAAAATAGAGGGAAATCAGGAAAACAGAGTAAAGGGGGAAAAGATGCCACAGGTATCTCTATGGAACCAACTTGGGACATGAGTCAGAGAGACAAGACTAACCTGGATCACCACTTCCAGGAAGATATTTCACTCCTGGGTCCACAGAGAGTCGGATGCCAAGGCACAACACAGGCTGAAAGAAACACTAGCTGCTGGTCTGGATTTCCCTCCCAACACTGATAGGAAAATGTCTGTAAAAGCCCTGCTCATGAAGGGCTATTCAAGCTACTTGTACACAACATGAGTAGAGCTGAGGGTGGGCGATGGTCCGGCTGACCAGCTGCTCATTTTCATAAAGGGCAGCACAATTTTCAGTTGAAGGTTTTAATGGCAGCTTATGCCTGATGCCATAAAGCCCTGTATCCAAACTGCTCCTCTGAGGAAGAGAAAAAAATTCTGCAAAGCACAAGGATATGGTTCAGAACTAATGTGCTGAATGGTCCCCAGTCCTCAAAATCATACCGAACCTCATTGCATTGCAATGAAAAACAGTTGTATTCCATCAAATAAAATGATCAATGGTCTCATTTCATCCCAGAAAATGTCTGAATCAGAAAAAGAATCACTTAAATGTTATTTACTTAATGCATTTTCTCTCTCTTTTAAAAAATACTTACTGGCATAAGCACTCTAGTAATAAACAAGACAAATTTATACTAGAGCAGGGGTCAGAAAACTACAGTCTATGAGGCAAATCCCACCAATAGCCTGTTTTTGTATGAGCTAAGAATAGTTTTTACACATTTAAAAGGGTTGTAAGAAATAACAAAGAAGTATGTGATACAGATCGTATGTGGTCTGCAAAGCTAAAATATTTACTGTCTGGTCCTTCATAGAAAGTTTGCCTTCTGCATTAGAACATTGTTCATTTTCTGACATCCAGAATTATGAAGAAAAAAAACAAGTAGCCAGTATGCCAGTTTTGGTTTGCTTGAAGTTTTATAAAAATTCCAACCCAAATGCCCATCAATGACAGACTGGATAAGGAAAATGTGGCACATAGACACCATGAAATACTATGCAGCCATAAAAAAGGATGAGTTCATTTCCTTTGCAGGGACATGGATGAAGCTGGAAATCACCATTCTCAGCAAACTAACACAAGAACAGAAAACCAAACACTGCATGTTCTCACCTATAAGTGGGAGCTGAACAATGAGAACAGAAGGACACAGTGAGGGGAACATCACACTGCGGGGCCTGTCAGGGCCTGGGGGCTAGGGGAGGGACAGCATTAGGAGAAATACCTAATGTAGATGATGGGTTGATGGGTGCAGCAAACCACCATGCCACGTGTATGCCTATGTGGCAGGTCTGCAAGTTCTGCACATGTATCCCAGAGATAAAAGTAGAATAAAAAATAAATAAAATAATTTTTAAAAATTCTGTGAAACAACAACATTTGTACCCTAGGAGAGAAATCTTAATGACACTTGTAAACTTTAAAATCATCTGCTGTTACATAATATAATATTACACATTTGTTACATTTTAATCCTTGACTAAAATGCAGTTAGCCCAAGTTTCTTATTGTAAACATTCCTGGAAAATAGTCTCAGTGATAAGCCAAATATGTGAAAGTCCCAAATTACTAATTCCAATGACTATAGTTACCACTTAGTAACTTGTGCCCTTACCAGACTAAGTGCTTTTCATACATATTCTGCTTTACTCTTCAAAACAACCCCAGTATACAGCATTCTCCCTATTTTACAGCTGAAGTGACTGAGGTTCTTAGGAGTTGATATTGTATCCAGGGTCTCACAGTTAGTAAGTGATGGGACAAAGACCTAAACTCAGTTCTTGCTGACCACAGAGCATAAGCCGCTACACTACACTGTAGCCTCTCTAAACGACACTGTCTCCCTTTAAAGAGACACTATCTTTTATTTTTTGCTCTTCTTGCAAATACTGCACAACTTGGTGAGTGGGAAGTAGCAATCCTGACTGCCAGGTGAAACCTCGCCACCTCAGCATTCCCAGCTTCCTCCCTATGCAGACACGGAACAAAAGTAGGACCATTTTGAAGGTTCTAAGATCCCATAAATGGAAAGCATCTCTTATCCTTCCATTGTGATTTAAAAAGCTGAGGTTAGGGTTTCTTATTTTCATTTGGTGCTATTTAAAGGGAGGACTCTTGAATGATGATAATTTTAGTTGAGCGTGTATGTTGCTTTTCTTATTTTTACATAAGCAGTGAAGCTTCCAAGAGGTGCAACTAAAATAAGGTGCAATCCCACAGGATGCGAGTTGGCTTTTTCTCTTCACAAGAGTCCTCTCCCTCTCCTCTCTTTCTCTCTTCCGCCTTCTCTTGACATCTCTACCTTTCCTACTCAATATAGGAGTTAGAAGGAAATTAGAAAACACCCTTTAGGCTGGAACAACAGGGAAGTAGAGCTGACTGCATCTTTTTGTTTGAAACAAAACCAGTTAATAGCTATTCTAATCTCCTGACTCCATCCTTTGCTTCTGGTCTGTATCTCCAGCTGCTGAGGAGTGTTTTACATAGAAGTTGTGGTATCACATCAAGAAATAACAACTGCCAATTGGACTTATCTTCCCCCAAAATCCAGGTCTTTATCTAGACCACATTGCTGTTCACAATCTTATTTTCCTAGAAACAGAGTGTCATAGTAATCTTTATTTCTCTTTCTCCTTTGCCCCAGATCCAATCATGAGGTCCCACTGAACCTTGCCACCTACTGCTCTGCCACATTTCCCTCTACCTTTCTCTCTATACTTTTCAGCTCATTGCCTGACATCTGGATTATGCCAGTGGTCTTGTAATTTGTCTCTCTGCTTTGAGGCTCTTTCTTTTCATGCCCTATTGCAGCATAATAAAGCTCTCAAAACTATTCTGCTTAAAGTGACAGTCCCCATGTTTTTGCTCACAATTCTGCATTGTGGGGAGGCTCTATGGCAATGGTTTGTCTCTGTGCCACATGTGTTGACTGAGGCAAGCTGGCCCTACTAACATGTCCAATGTCTCTGTTGGGGTGATTGAACTCGTTGCTGCTGTCTCACTGTCTCACCCTATCTCTTTCTATGGTTTTTCATCCCCTGAGTCTCTGTCTACTTGGCCTTTCTCTCTGGCAGGCCAGGGAAATTAAAGCTTTTTTTTTTTCTTGTTAGCTCAGGATTCTAACATGGCAAAAATGAAAAGTGCAATATATCTTAAAGTTTAGGCACAGAAGTCACACTGTGCTACTTTTGCCTTATCCTGGTTAAACTAATTCCAAGCCTGGCTCAGATTCAATAGGAGGAAATGTAGACTCCACCTCTTGATGGGAAGAGAGATGAAATAACATTGCAAAAGAGTATGCAGGAAAGGAGGGCTTTTCATCTGATCATCACAAGATAAAATCCATATCACACCATGTATGTTTCTACATTAATGGAATGTCTACTAAAGAATAACATGATAAGCACAATAAAATGTGACTTTCCCATCTATAACTATTCTCAAGGATGCATTAGGTGGAATAGAGGCAGGATATAATCCAACTCTGAAAGTCTACCATCCCAATAGCACTGCAAATGTATAGGAAACAGAAGATAATTTAATAACTCAAGAAAGGTATGAATATAATCAATCATTTATTTGTGGTAAAAATATTTTTTAAGTTCAAGCTGTACACTGCAGACCACAAAAATTTTCAAATGGTTCATCTCAGATTTGTCACCACCTAGAAATGTCCCACCTGTGGAAGCAAATGCCAGTGTCTCACTGTGTGAGCACAATTTCTTATCATACCTGACTTCTCAATCCTTTTGTTAGACTATACATTCTGGCTAGTGTCATCGGGTCTCTAGGAGTTACTGCTGTGTAACTTCTCCTTCATTTATGAGTTCTACTCTATTCCTCACTCTGAAACCTCTTGTCTCCCATCAGATGAGCTTGTTTCTATTTCACAGAGACAGTAAGCTGTTAGGGTTGAATCCTTTCAACTCTCTACTCCCCACCCACAAAGACATGCATTCTTAGCCTTTCCTCCTTATTACCTCCACTTTAGCCTCAGCCTTAGAGAACAAGAATCCCCTTCTATCCAAGATTTATCCATCCATCTATTCACCTCTTCTCTGAATTCCATCCTCACTCGCCTTTCAGCACTATTACTCCATCAATTAATCCTTCTTCCCCCATTTGTAATCTGTCACTCTCCGAGAGCCACTTCTTTTCCCCCAGAATATAAAATAATCACCTTTCACCTAATTCCTGGCCTGTATCTACCTGTGGCCTCGTTTTTCTCTCCAATTTTCATAATTAAGCTTCAAAAGTAGTCTCAACTTGCTGTCTTCGCACATGCACCAAAAACAACAGCTAATTTTTACCGAGTACTTATAATGAAACTGGCATTGTTCTAAGCATCTTATCCACGTGAACTCATTTACTACTCATAACAACCTTGAGATAGTTCTATTTTTATTCCCATTTTACAGAGGAAAAGATTGAGGCAGGGAGAGAGAGCACTTTGGTAACATGCCTATTGTCAGCAGCTAGTGAGTAGCAGAGTCTGGGTTTTAGCTTGGGTGGTCCCTTTCCGGAGCTCACATCTCACTCACCAGACTACTGAGTCAACTGTTCATCCACTGTCATCTGGCTTCTGCCTTCACCACTTCCCTAAAGTTGTTCTCATACAGATCACCAAGGCCATTCTAGTTGTCAGTGGCAATTGACACCTATTGGCATTCATCTAACTTGGTTGAAAAGTTATTCATGAAGAGAAACGACAAAAGAGGAAAACTGAAAAAGAAAAGAACAGAAAAGAAAAAAAAGAGAGAAAGGCTTCCAATCTCTTGTTCAGAATAGAAAGACAGCATGGAAGCCTTGTCCTTGTCCAGCGTGGATGAGATCAAGTAAATGAATCTTTTCTTTTACCCATTTATGCTTTACATATTTTAGACAAAATTTCTACATGGAAACACCTAAAATGTCGGCCATTTCAAATAACAAACTCACAAATGAAGGCAAGATGTTCTATTGTACTTGAAAGTGACTCTACAAATCAATGCTTACCTCCTTAAATGTCATGTTTGCTAGGGCCATTGAATGCTTTAACTCATGAACACCTGCACAGACCACGGGCCAGCAAAGCTCTTTGGCCCTTAGAAGCACTTTATAAAACCCAGTATTTTAGTAATGGCTCAATAGCATAGGCATTTGCAATTGCTGAAAATGTCCCTGTTGTTAAAAAAAAAAAAGGGGACCCAAATCCTGCTCAACTTAGAAAGTAGAACTTAGACATTCTTGTAAAAACTGTTAGGAAGAGCAAAATGACAAGAGGTTTCAAAAATGATGCCTAAAGACTGAAGAATGTAAAACAAAAGGAAATGGCTCATTCTCAGATATCTGGATATTTGAAATTTCCATCACATTTAGAGGCCTAGCAAATGTTTATTGAATGCCTAACACATATATGTCACCACACTATGTGCAGAGAGAGATTTGAAAGAAAATAGGGCCCTACTCTCTTAGGTTTGAAGTGCTAGTGCTCAATAAATGTGCAAATTGGATTAACATGTATTTATCCAGTATAAATATGTTGTTTGCCCACTATGGGTAGGTAACTCATTGCCTTTAAGAATCCCGGCTTCACTGAGCTTATCGCTTACTGGGAATAAAAGACAAGAGCACCAAGAACACTGATACAAAGTAGGAAAACATATTTTTAAGCACTCAGAAAAACAATAAGAACATAGTAAGCATTTGGCATTACTTGTTAAACAAACAGTAAGTGCTTTAAGATAGGTTCATGTTAAGTGCTATAGACAGTAGATGAAGGAAATCAGTGGGTGTTTTATGAAGACAGTATCTGAACTACACCTTAACGGTATTCAGATGGTCAGTGATTAGCATGGAGGAAGACATTCCAGGACACTCACAGAGGCAGGAAAATCCAAGGATATGTAATCAGTCACTTTTGCCAGGATTGAGAGGTAGATTGAAGAAAGTTAACCAAGGAGTTAATATTTTAATCAATAGATGATAAAGAACCAGAAACATTTTTGAAGAAGGGTAGGACAGGATTAGAAATATGACTTAAGAAAAATTGACCACAGGGTATTATTAACAAAGATCAGGTGGTGAGATTCAGAGAGGGAAAGAGATCAAGTCATGTTTGTCTTTGTATCAACAATCTGTAAAGGACCTGGCTACCAGTAAGCACAGTGAATATCTGTCATGTGCCTACAACATCCAATTTCTACTTCTGGTAAAATCACCTCAGCATAAGAATTCCCGCCCTGTGCTCAACCCAGTTTATGTGGAGCTAATCCCACTTCCAGTAGAGAACTGTCTGTGACCCAGGTACTCTCTTGGCCTCAGTGATGGCCTCTTGGAATGGACAGGTGACCTCATTTGGACTAAAGAGATCAAGCCTTGAGTTTTTATCCAAACTCCAGGGGAAAAGAAACCCTTGATTTTTCCCCCCTATTGGATTTGGGGAACCATGAGGGAAAAATCTGTTTGAAAAGGTTTTTTCAACAGGGAGACAACACAGGAGAAAATGTATTTCATGTTTGTGACATCACTTTCTAGTTCTTCTAATTTATTTTAACTTGCCACTGAAAAGGAACCCACCTGATAAAATAAGAGTTTCATTTAATGAATAAACAGAAGCATGAGCAATTGGTTTTATATACAGAAACACATGCAGTGGGAGTAGATCCCAGTCTTCAGCTAGCCAATCTACCATATCATTTCCCATTCCCAGATGTCTACAATCCATTAGCTTCATGTGGAATCTTTTGCAACCATAAGCTGTGATTCATTTCCACCCAAAAATATTATGATCTATGTTTCTATCAAGTCAGTTACAGAGATTCACAGTGCTAGGCACAGAATGGCAAAGCAATAAATCCTTTGATTATTCTGTTGCAGAACCTAGATTTTAGAAAGAAAATTCAGGAAAAATTAAAAAAAATTTATATCATTATTGTTAACAGGTCATCAGTGTTGGCCCTGGTGTATCAATAGGGAACAGAAAGTAAACTTTCACCATTTTCTTCAAGATGGTGACATCTTGGTCTTCAATTAAAGTCATAATACTAATGATATTTATTTAGTAGTTAAAGTTTTACTGTATTAGAATTGCTAGTTACCAAAAAACAAATGTAGTTTCACTGCAAGTAAAAAGTGATTAATACCCTCCATAGCACTTAGCCGATCCTTGTAACCACTGGGCAAATACTAGAGGAGCAAGAGGGGCCATTTTCATTTGTGCTCATCTGAAGCAATGGCTCCATTAATACAAAAGATCAAATATCCATCAGAACATTTAAAGCTTGTTTCATTCTAGAAGTTTACTACAAACTGGTCACAACCACTCACTATTCCCGTGGTTGCATTACATTGCCAAGACTTTGGCTGCTCTGAAATAAAGTAACTGCTCACCTCTGCCTTACCTGTCATTAGACTGGTTGGCTTTATACATCATTCATAAGCCTCCTGGTGTTATTCATTGTGAATCTTTCTGGCTCAAGTCACATTCGATCAGCATACTGAGAAACAACTGTTCCAGCCAGTAACAAAACTCTTATAAGAAGAGAAATGATTTGAAACATATTCTGGTTTCAGCTTACCTTAATACATTTAACTGGATTAGCTGTCAGGGATATGTCTCTTTGTGAATTACTTGATAAATTTGTGACTTTTCTCCCTCAGGGTTCTGAATTTAATTCATTCAATATTTACTAAACACCTACACTAGGCAAGACATTGTGCTAGGTCCTGGAGCAATGCTATGTTCTGTACTATTAGATATCGTCCCTCAAATCCACAAGGAGGTAACAAAAATGTAAATGATGATGGCATGAAGGAGGAAACAGGAGGGTGTGTGTTGTGTTAGGATCGCAATAAATAATTAGGGAAAAAGAAGTCTTTCAACAACAGTCTTGTGTTAGAAAAACATGATTTTTGGCTAACTCCTAGGCTAAGCCATTACAACACATAATCAGAGGAATTTAAAACAAACATATGCAAGAATTGTTTTCTGCACAAATATCATTATTTTAATCCAGCTAATAATATTATAATAATCAATCGATTACCCTTTGGTGAGGCTTTCTCTTTTAAACCACCAAGGGAGAAAAAACAAATGAGTCCACATCAACAGGTGCAGTGGCCAAGGAAAGAAATTATTTTTTCCTGCATGACTTCAGAGTATTTTTCTCTTTCCCTCCTTCCTTCCATTCACATGTCCTACCTTCTTTCCTCTGCTTCATAAGTATTTACCTAAAACCAATAAAAAGTTGAGGAGAAATTCTCATAGTTTTTGCTATTGCCAAATTATATTGATTTGAAATCACTTATAATGATTACACTGGCCCATCACACACTGGACAGGGAATCCCTTAGTCCCTTAGCCTCAGTTGAGATAATGGGAGTGTAGATCCTCAAGTATTACAAGCAAAGACAAAATCTTTTGGTAAAAAAATGAGTAAGAACAAGAACAAACCCCTAACTAAAATCCTCCATTTATCAGTGCATCGAAAGGAGTGAGTGAAGGCCGCCTTGAGCATTTGCATTATTTCATTAACTTCAGGGCTGCCATATTTAGTGATGAGAAGGTGACAGATTCGAGGCCAATCTCTTTCAATATATGCTTGAGCTTCACAAAGAAAAATTACAGCATTCTCGTTTTCAGGATTTTCTATTTGCAAAGGTCAAGCCTAAAGAATTCTTTGTTTCTTATCATTTGAATGCAGAAAGCTAACAACAGACTCTTCAATGTGTCCCAAGTAGCTACTTAAATCACAGGCACTGAAGTATTTAGAGGAAATGTTTGTGTCTATTTGCTAATCAGTATCTAAGTGGGGGTCTTTTCTGTTTTCTGTCTGCTGCTTTAATTTTTTCAGGATTTTATGAACTCAAAACATTTTACATATGGGCAAACACTAAGCTAGACCCACCCTCACTCACTTGCCTATCTTTGCAGAATTGAAAGGTAGGGGGATGGAAGAAAGAAAGAAAAGAAGGAGAGAAGGAAGAATTGATTGATTCTGGTATATATGACACCCTAATTTTAGCAAAAAAAATTTTAGAAAAAAAAAATATAAGAGAGTAAAGAAGAGCTTTCATATACATAAATACCAATATCTGCCACTTAAATGCAAGCTCCTCACTGGCGTTACATTAAAACGAAATGTCCTTACCTGAGTACTGCTTTAGACTTTCATTCCATTTATACAGTGAAAATTGTATTTCATTTTATTGCAATTTATATGCTGCCGCTTTTTAAAATTATTTCAGGCAATAGCTCATTCATTATGTATTTGGGTACCCATACAGTTTAAGAAAAAATAATTGCAAAAAATTTCTCCTAATTATTTTAGTAATGCACAGTATAGGAGAAAAAAAATTGAAGAATATGGACAGGAATAGAGAATTAATTGTCTATTATTCCAACATCCAGATAACCACTATTGATAAGTTTACAACTTTTTAATATTGTATACATAATTTTTATCTCCCTTTTTCACATAACTTTACTGCAGACACTTAATCAGATTAATATTAATATTAATATTTTTCTACTGTACTCTCAATGCCTACTTAATAAGTCATCATCTGACTATAGCATGCTTTATTTAACCAATCTCCAGTTGTTGGGCATTTAGGTTATTTCCAAAAGTTTTCTTTTTTCCCTATGCGATGTTTATAGATCTGATTCAAGCATAGCAGGGATGGATCACCTATATTCACATTTTCTTCTGTCCTATGGCTCTTTGGGATAGAGCCCCTTCCAAAAAGCCTATTTACACCCCTCATATCGGGACATTTCATGGTTCATGGCCACAAGCTACACTGCTTCATCATGTTAAAGGAATGACTTCTCTCTAAATTATCTGATGAGATCTTCTTACTCCAAGTGCCAACATTAAAAATCCCCAAAAGAACAAGAATGGGAGGTTTCATTATTCTGGGAGAATGTCTCTCTCTTTTGTTCATTTATTTGGTTTCTTTTCTTTTTTTGTAAATTCGATCATATAAATGCCAACTCTCCAAATCCTTGACACTTTCAGGTCTCAAAGGTTCGTACTTGAACAACTAAAACATCTTAAGGAAAGTGCGAATAAAAACATCTTTTCATTAATATTAATCTTCACAGTCAAGTAGTTTTTAGATCTTAATTATTGTTTAATACAAAAATTATAAAGCTAAAATATCATTTAACAGCTAAATCTGAACAATTTTAGCGAAGTCTGCTTATCTATATGCAATAATTTTATATGCTTATAATTAGTACTTTTTACTGAGCTCTATATCACAAAATTTTAAACGTTGCCAATTAGACTTCATGCAAATAAGCCATTACAGACTTTTAAAATTGACTAAGAGTCTCCATTGTTGAGCATGTAGTTGTTTCTAACTGTTCACTAGTATAAAAAATTCTGCAGTGAACATCTTAGCCTTCTGAATTCTTCTAAATTACTCCTTACACAAAATTCTCAGAAGTGTAATTGTAGTATCAAAGTATATTAACACTTGATGTATTGCCAAAATACTTTCCAAAGCAATTATATTGCTACCAGTAGTATATGAGTCCAGTCACTTCACCAACATTGTAGCAGCAGTATTGCACTTTAAAAATGTTTTCTAATTTGACAGATGTAAAATGGCAATTGCTCATGGTTTTTAATCTATGCATTTCCATGGATTGCTCTCTCAGGAACCCTAGGGAGCTATGTGCAGGATTCTCTGTGGCACTGTGTGTGAACTGGTAGTCAGAATAAGAAGATATATAAATAAAATGGTTCACTCAAGAGCAATTTCAGTTCATTGAGACATCTCTCCTCTTCTAAATAAAAGATGATCTGGGGAGCTGATACAAGTTCATATCTCCTTATATCTGAGACTATGTCATCATCACAATGATTTAACCCAACTATTTGAAACTGAAGGTCAGTTTTTCTGGAGACTACAATGTTCAACCTAGATTTATTTGAGATTAAGGCTATTACAAACCATGACTGGGAGAAATGTTTGTTATGACACAATTTATTTTTATATGAGCATCCTTTATACCAAGAGTCATAAAACATTTTACAGTGATACATAAGCTAATGGTCCTTGTAGAATGCTGATTTTTCAATGTTTATTTAACTTGTGATGAAAAATTGGTTGTTTTATTTTCTGTCAGGTAACAGCCAACTTTCCAACAAGTCTGTTAAAGAAAATAATCTGAGAGGTTAAAAAAGACCATAGACCCAGAACGTCATGATTTATCCTTTCCTAATGCCTCACAGAAAACCAAGAAAATGCAACATTGTGGAGAAAATAAAAGGAGAGAGAAATAATGAGGAAAAAAAATCAGCCCTCACCAACAGGAAAATCTGTCTACCAATTACATTTAAAAAAAAATGAAAAATACTATCCCATTCTTTCCTAGTCAGTTTGCAACCCTTCAGCTGTGCTCAGTGTTTGGCTAATATGACATTTAAATGACAAAGTAAGACAATTGTAGTTCTACCTTCTCAAATACAGCAACTGTTCCCCAAGGAACTAGAAAGAAGAATCAATAGCTATAGTGTTGGATGATTTAGGCCTGTGGTATTATTTTCATAAATTAAATTTATAACTGGCCAGATTGCTTTCTTTAGCTTTTTCAGAGAAGTAAAACATCATAACTTTCCATTGAGACGACACTGACAGTTTTCAGATGGACATCTTAGCTTTCTCTTTTCTTTTAGTCCCAGTCCTTAACCTAGTGTGAAAATGCTTGTTTCCAATGCAATAATGTGCAAGCAGGGTTCATCTAAAACTGCACAGAAGTGACTCAGCCAAGGCAATGGGTAAGCATTTTGTTCTCCAAGGACACAAGTTCAAAATCTGGAATCAGAAGAAAGGTTAATTGGGCCATGCAGCGAATGACTCAATATCTGACATGCAGAAAATTCTATTTTTGATTGTTAGTCACTTGGGGGTTCCCCAGGCCCTTTGCTCATATGCTGTTCATTTATTCTTCCTCCTTTTCCCTCAAATTCCATGCCCTCTACTCTGTTTCTATTGGAAGAGAAGGAGATGAATCCCAATCAGATTTTGTTTTTAATTTATAGAACGCCTGATTTTGAAAAAAGAAAGTTTGAAGTTTTAATAATCTTAAACCTGATGCCAAACATGACTTTTGGCAACATTGAAGGCAAAAAGAAAGAGATTTGGGGAGATGAAATAGTGGGAGGAATACTTCTGAGTTGGATGGAGCTGGGTTCAAATAATAGCTCTGGAAATAACCAGCTGTGCTTCCCTGGGAAAGTCACCTACATTCTTTTACTCCCAGCTTCTCTGTCTATAAAGTGGAATTAAGAATGACCTCGTAGGGTAATTGTAATTGTTAAATATAATGATAATTTAAAGATTCTAGTAGGATGCTTGTGAAGTAGAATGCCTGATATACAGAGGCAATGAATAAATGACCACTTACTCAGCTATTGCTGTTGACAGGGGCTTAAATGATTATCTCATCCTTTTTCATTCTTTTCTGAGAACAGATGGCAACACTTAAAATAGGACTCACAAAGTGGGGACTGGTGGTCAACTTGTCAGCAAAGTGGTAAGTTCTCCTACTATTCTGTAAGACTATTCCTCCCAGGATACCTACCTCCATCCAGCCTGTAACAAAGCCTAGTGAACTAGGTAATTAACAATGAAGGCTCTGACCTATTGATGGGTCATGATCAACATCACCCACAATTATAAATAGTTATTGAGCTTTCCAAGTATCAATTTGATAGAGCTAACACATATTTGTAAGAACCAGAGGTTGTGGTTTTAAATAACTTTCCATATTGATTAATAAGATGGCTTCCTGGAAACATGTACAAATACGTAAGTCTTTTGAAATCATGGCAGAAAATTAGCTAAGGCATAAGTCAAGAGCACTGAAAGGACCTAAAGTAAAAAGTTCAGCGTAAAGTCGTGTTCAGTGAGGTACTAAGTCAGTGTCAAAAGGGTGATTTAGGAGTTTGTGGGGAGGGTATAGCAAAACCACAAGGGATGGCACAGTACCCTATAGGGGAAAGGAGGGCAAGCTAGGGGAGGGAGCAGTCACTAGAACATGGAAACAGAAAGAACAGTGTGGAGAGGACACCTGAATGAAGCTGTGACTTTTAGTAGAGAGACAGAGCCAACCTGGGTGACCTTGCAAGGAGGGAGCCGGGAGAACACATATGCTAACCTCTCCATTCTCCTTCCCTCTAGTTCCTGCTAGTGCTCCCCCTGGTTAAACCTAACCAGATGCCAGACAGCAAGGGAGCCCTCGATTGCAGCCCATATTGACCAGCCTCACAGGGCAAAGGTGGGGAAAGGCCCAGAATGAGTTGGGAGGGCAAACGAAGGATCTTCAGTCTACCCGTAGACCCAAGCAAGATGAATCCAAACCCTGCGGTAGGAAAGCTCCTCGACCAGAAGACTCTTCAGAGCAGAAAGTGAATCTCATTCATTTTTTATAACCCCAGGGTACAACAATTGGCTAGCTCAGAGTAAGCACTCAACAAATATTCATTTCAGGAAATGCAGTATTGCTTGGTATTCACTTTAGTATTAGATTTTTTAAGAAGAGCATTTTCAATTTGCTGCTCAACCGATCAAAAGCTTGGCTCTGCAGAGTCATAGAGAAATACGAAAATAGACAAAGTGACAAAAGTTTGGCATGTGAAGTCAAAACTGTCTTATCTCCAATGAGCTGTGCAAGGCAGCTCTGCACATGAATGCATTCCACAGCAAAGTCTGGCTCCTTCACAGCAAGTTGAAGTTGAAATCCTACATGAATGCCACTGACTGATATAAATGTAGCCCCCGCAATTTACCTAAAGCAGCGGGACTTTTAGGTGAACATTTGGAGAAGCAAATTTAAAGACGAGTACAAAATAAAATAATTCTGCAAACCTCAAAGTTAAGCTCCCACTATTAAAATTTTTAGAACTTTCTATGTGTTTTTCCTATTAAATTCTCTGCAGCATTTATACTTTAACATCATTAAAATAATTGCACTGGGATTAAATTTTCTAAACTTTGGTGACAGTTTTATAATAGCTTTTACAAAATATAAGACTTTAGGAACTACTTTAGCAGAGCAAGGGGTGTTTGACCACAAGTCACACACTGGGACGTCATTTAGGACAGTGTTTTTCCAACAATAAGGAATATACTTCAGAGTACAATCCGGTACACAGCAGATATGTAATTGGTCACAATGTACAATTTTTTAAAATGTGGATAGTGGTCGTTTTTAAATGTGGATAGTGGTTGTTGCAATACGCTCCCCTAATGAGCATCCCTGCAGCATTTGGCCTTCTTAAAACATGGCTGCACGTATGATATTTAATCAGTGCTAGTGATACTTACATGTTCTCTATCTATCCATCTTAAACAAATACTGTGTCTATGTGCCTAAATGTCTTTCACTGTCCTAAATGATGTCCCAGTGTGTGACTTGTGGTCAAACAAGTGCTAGTGATACATACATGTCCTCTATTTATCTATCCATCTGAAACAAATACTGTGTCTTTCTATGTGCCATGCATGCTGAGAAGTTGTATTCTTTTCTAGTCTCTTCATTTAAAAAAAAAATGCTGGCTGCCACCCTCAAAATTAATTTCAAGACCTACTAATGGGTAAGATCTCACACTTTTAAAAGGCTGTATGTGGCTTGGATCATAGATAAGTGCCAACTGTAGAAAATAAGAATGCACAAGGCAGTCTAAAAAAGGAATTATGGGGACTGAACAAAGTAAAGGGAAAAATAATGGAATGATTTACCCAGGGACTTAGGAAAATGGCTGGGCCCATTTTATATTAAGAGTTGGGGGAGAGAGCAGGAAACAACCTATTAATTCACGTATGTACACATTTTTTTTTTTTACCATTAATTCCACTATTCATTCCACAAACTTTGAACTCCTGTTCTGTGTTGAGTCTTGAAGATACAGAGGTAAACAACACAGCATCATTGCTCTCAAGAAGTTTACAGGCTGGGGGGATGGGGACAGGTTTGGAGGGAGTTGCCATATCGATGACAACAGCTGCAGAAGAAGCATATACAGGGTGCCAAGGAAACAGGAGGCCATGTGGTCAGGCTGACTAGGAAAGTCAGACACACTGCCCAGAGGAGACCATGCTGAAGACATGCTATGCACCATCAAGACCCTGCCCAGCTTGCTTTTTCAGAACTGTGGTCAGTTTACCTAAGTCTGGATCTTTATTCTGCTTTTTACTATCTCACTAACCAAACAACTACTTAAGCCCCAGTCTTTCCATCTGTAAAATGAGAGGGTAATAACAATCACCTTGTGGGGTTTCAATAGGATTAAGTAAAACAATGTACCTAGGGAGCCTAGCATACCATCAGGAGTATAACACGTGGTCACTGCCACTACAACACTTACTGTCAACATCAGGTATATCATTATGCTTCCCCTCCCTCAAAGCTGATGACAAGAATTCCCTTGCAAAATGGTATCCCAAGTTAATAGAATTTTGAGGCTGGGTCATCCTGAGCCTGTAACAAGCATGGCAGATGCCCATGCTGAGACAGAAACTTCAGCCCAAAGTCTCTGGAGAAGAAGGAGCTGATATAAAGGCTCCAGCATGAAGCACCATTCTTCCAAAGTGAGTGTCTTCTTCTGAAGTTTTAACACTGTCATCTGAAGTGTTTAATTGTGTGTTTTTAAATAATTTTATGCTTTTGAGGCTTAAGGGCACAGGGTATAATTACTTAGAGATGTATAAAATAGGGAGTGAAGAGCTATCAAACTCCAAAGTCTGCCACGGGCAATCACCAGGGGAGAAACTACTTAAATATAAAACACAGCTTATTAAAGTTGTACTAAGATTCAAATGATAACTGATCACTATGTGTTTTGCATAGTTAGAGGATTCTGTGAAGGATGTGAACTACCAGTAGATACAGAGTATCATAAAGAACAATTTCACCGTGAGGAGAATAAAGTGGAATCAGATTAAATAAAACAATGACCAATCTGCACTCCCAGGATTCCATTTCTGCCTCAGGCTTTTCTAAGTTGGATCTTTTTGAACTACGAATTTACTTCAATAAATAGGCCATTCAAATGAAATGACCACAGGCATTACTCCTACTCACCTTACTCAAGGCCTACAGAAGCCTAAACCAACCATTGTAAAATCTGCCACCATTCCTCTCTTTACCCATTTACCCAAAATACTTAATAAAATCAGAAATTCTTAGTCTCCCACATAGTCACTGGATTTACAAAGGAATTCCTCCATGTTATAAGGCTAAATGTTTCCACTGAGAATGATTTTGGAAGAGAATGTGAAGAAAAAAATTAATGCTCTTTGAAAGACATGCATTTCTATGTATTAAATCAAATAAATGATAGATAACAGGCTGCTGTTTTGGGTTATAATCGTGTTACTGCTTAGAGCAATTGTTAATGCAAATAAAGAATAATGAAGTCAGAGTCATTCGGCAATTGACTTTGATGGCAAATGCTGACTCCTGGAAACACACAGTGATGAAACTTTACAGATGCAACAGTGTAACTTGATTCTGCGGTGTCTCACCTATTATCCACAATCAAAGGGCAGCTTGTTTCTTGACAGGTGAAACCAGATAACCAATGATCAAAGGAAAAGAAAGGGGAAGGGACCCTCTTAGTGAATAGTGGACAAAGAATTTAGCAAAATTCATCCTTGAGACTTTCCCAAGTTGTGTGATTTCCAATAAAACAGCCAACCAGTAGCTTTTATTTTGTCTATAGATTTATGCTTGAAACACCACGGCACAAAGACAAACGACCCAATTTAAAAATGGGCAAAAGACTTGACATATCTCTTAAGATATATAAATGGTCAACAAGCGCTTGAAAAAATGCTCAATGTCATTAGTCATTAGGAAAATGAAAACAAAAACCACAATGAGATTCTACCTCTCACTGATTAGTATGGCTATTTAAAAAAATGAAAAATAAAAAGGGTTGGCAAGAATGTGAAGAAATTTGAACCTTCAACGTTGCTAGTAGGAATATAAAATGATTCAATCACTGTAGAAAGCAATTTGACAGATCTTCAATAAATTAAACATAGACTTACTGTATCCATCAATTCTACTCCTAAGTATTCCCAAAAGAACTGAAAACAGGTATTCAAGTAAAGACCTGTATAAGAATATGCATAACAACGCTACTCACAGTAGCCAAAAGAGAAATCATCAAACATCTATCAACTGATGATTGAATAAACAAAATGAGTTATATCCATACAATGGAATATTATTCAGTCATAAAAATGAATGAAGTACTGATATTTGCTAAAACACAAACTTTGAAAAATCATGCATGCTAAGTGAAAGAATCTAGACTCAAAGTCCACTTATTGTATGATTCCATTGATGTGAAATATCCAGAATAGGCAGACACTGCTAATTTTCTTCTCCACTCCCCTGGCAATTTTCACTGTTCTGTACAACAACAAGGCACAAGTAGGTTTACACATTTGTAATAAGCTACTCCCTCAACAGCCCATAGTCAATTCTATTCTTTTTTTTTTTTTTTTGAGATGGAGTCTTGCTCTGTCGCCCAGGCTGGAGTGCAGTGGAGCAATCTCCACTCACTGCAAGCTCTGCCTCCTGGGTTCATGCCATTCTCCTACCTCAGCCTCCCGAGTAGCTGGGACTACAGGTGCCCGCCACCACGCGTGGCTAATTTTTTGTATTTTTAGTAGAGATGGGGTTTCACTGTGTTAGCCAGGATGGTCTTGATCTCCTGACCTCATGATCCACCTGCCTTGGCCTCCCAAAGTGCTGGGATTACAGGCGTGAGACACCAAGCCAATTCTATTCTATCTCCATATTTCTCTGTATACTGGGCCATGATGCCTTATTGTTTAAGGGTGCTATTTAATTTGTCAGATCATCCTGAATCAAAGTTTAAAAACAAAGGATTGGAAGGAACCAAATTTATCAGAACTAATGGCTTAGAGATTATTTCTATAAAACTTAAACAGGGGTACATAAACTGCTAAGGATATCTCCCAATATGCTGGGAGGCACATAAATCCCAAAAGGAATACACATATCTTCCTGAATTGTCAGTTTGGCTCCATGATAAAAGATTGAAGAACATTATTTTTACATTAAAACAGATAAATTATGGAGCAAGATGCAAGATTCATGTGAACTTTTTTTTTTACAAGATTATATTTCCTTTTTTCTTTTTTTTTAAATTTATTATTGTTATACTTTAAGTTTTAGGGTACATGTGCACAATGTGCAGGTTAGTTACATATGTATACATGTGCCCTGTTGGTGCGCTGCACTCACTAACTCATCATCTGGCATTAGGTATATCTCCCAATGCTATCCCTCCCCCTCCCCCCACCCCACAACAGTCCCCAGAGTGTGATGTTCCCCTTCCTGTGTCCATGGGTTCTCATTGTTCAATTCCCACCTATGAGTGAGAATATGTGGTGTTTGGTTTTTTGTTCTTGCGATAGTTTACTGAGAATGATGATTTCCAATTTCATCCATGTCCCTACAAAGGACATGAATTCATCATTTTTTATGGCTGCATAGTATTCCATGGTGTATATGTGCCACATTTTCTTAATCCAGTCTATCATTGTTGGACATTTGGGTTGGTTCCAAGTCTTTGCTATTGTGAATAATGTCGCAATAAACATACGTGTGCATGTGTCTTTACAGCAGCATGATTTATAGTCCTTTGGGTATATACCCAGTAATGGGATGGCTGGGTCAAATGGTATTTCTAGTTCTAGATCCCTGAGGAATAGCCACACTGACTTCCACAATGGTTGAACTAGTTTACAGTCCCACTAACAGTGTAAAAGTGTTCCTATTTCTCCACATCCTCTCCAGCACCTGTTGTTTCCTGACTTTTTAATGATTGCCATTCTAACTGGTGTGAGATGGTATCTCATTGTGGTTTTGATTTGCATTTCTCTGATGGCCAGTGATGGTGAGCATTTTTTCATGTGTTTTTTGGCTGCATAAATATCTTCTTTTGAGAAGTGTCTGTTCATGTCCTTCGCCCACTTTTTGACGGGATTGTTTGTTTTTTTCTTGTAAATTTGTTGGAGTTCATTGTAGATTCTGGATATTAGCCCTTTGTCAGATGAGCAGGTTGCGAAAATTTTCTCCCATTTTGTAGGTTGCCTGTTCACTCTGATGGTAGTTTCTTTTGCTGTGCAGAAGCTCTTTAGTTTAATTAGATCCCATTTGTCAATTTTGGGTTTTGTTGCCATTGCTTTTGGTGTTTTAGACATGAAGTCCTTGCCCATGCCTATGTCCTGAATGGTAATGCCTAGGTTTTCTTCTAGGGTTTTTATGGTTTTAGGTCTAACATTTAAATCTTTAATCCAGCTTGAATTAATTTTTGTATAAGGTGTAAGGAAGGGATCCAGTTTCAGCTTTCTACATATGGCTAGCCAGTTTTCCAAGCACCATTTATTAAATAGGGAATCCTTTCCCCATTGCTTGTTTTTCTCAGGTTTGTCAAAGATCAGATAGTTGTAGATATGCGGCGTTATTTCTGAGGGCTCTGTTCTGTTCCATTGATCTATATCTCTGTTTTGGTACCAGTACCATGCTGTTTTGGTTACTTGTAGTATAGTTGGTTACTTGTAGTATAGTATAGCCTTGTAGTATAGTTGGAAGTCAGGTAGTGTGATGCCTCCAGCTTTGTTCTTTTGGCTTAGGATTGACTTGGCGATGCGGGCTCTTTTTTGGTTCCATATGAACTTTAAAGTAGTTTTTTCCAGTTCCGTGAAGAAAGTCATTGGTAGCTTGATGGGGATGGCATTGAATCTATAAATTACCTTGGGCAGTATGGCCATTTTCACGATATTGATTCTTCCTATCCATGAGCATGGAATGTTCTTCCATTTGTTTGTATCCTCTTTTATTTCCTTGAGCAGTGGTTTGTAGCTCTCCTTGAAGAGGTCCTTCGCATCCCTTGTAAGTTGGATTTCTAGGTATTTTATTCTCTTTGAAGCAATTGTGAATGGGAGTTCACTCATGATTTGGCTCTCTGTTTGTCTGTTATTGGTGTATAAGAATGCTTGTGATTTTTGCACATTGATTTTGTATCCTGAGACTTTGCTGAAGTTGCTTATCAGCTTAAGGAGATTTTGGGCTGAGACAATGGGGTTTTCTAGATATACAATCATGTTGTCTGCAAACAGGGACAATTTGACTTCCTCTTTTCCTAATTGAATACTCTTTGTTTCCTTCTCCTGCCTAATTGCCCTGGCCAGAACCTCCAACACTATGTTGAATAGGAGTGGTGAGAGAAGGCATCCCTGTCTTGTGCCAGTTTTCAAAGGGAATGCTTCCAGTTTTTGCCCATTCAGTATGATATTGGCTGTGGGTTTGTCATAGATAGCTCTCATTATTTTGAGATACGTCTCATCAATACTTAATGTATTGAGAGTTTTTAGCATGAAGGGTTGTTAAATTTTGTCAAAGGCCTTTTCTGCATCTATTGAGATAATCATGTGGTTTTTTTCTTTGGTTCTGTATATATGCTGGATTACATTTATTGATTTGCCTGAACTTTTAAGATTATATAAAACTTAAAAGAAATATCTATTAGCCAGGCATGGTGAAGCATGCTTGTTATCCTAGCTACTCAGGACACTGAGGCAGAAGAATTGCTTGAACCCAGGAGGCGGAGGTCACAATGAGCCGAGATTGCACCACTGCACTCCAACTTGGGCAACAGAGTGAGACTCCGACTCAAAAAAATAAATAAATAAGAAAGAAAGAAAAGAAAAATGAAAAAAGAGACCATATAAATCTGTAGCAGTGTAGCTGTCATATATGAGTTTCTCATCTAATGGCATAGAAACAAGTCACAGTCATATAGCCGAATTGTACTGTGGTTTACAGTTAGTTCACAAAGTTTTTGTTTTTGTTTTTGTTTTTCTTTTTGGGACAGAGTTTCACTCTGTCGCCCAGTCTGGAGTGCAGTGGCATGATCTTGACTCACTGCAACCACACCCTCGTGGGTTCAAGCAATTCTCCTGCCTCAGCCTCTGGAGTAGCTGGGACTACAGGTGGAGAATAACTTCTGTATTTTTGGTAGAGTCGGGCTTTGCCATGTTGGCCAGGCTGGTCTCAAACTCCTGACCTCAAGTATTCTGCCCGCCTCAGCCTCCCAAAGTGCTTGGATTACAGGTGTGAACCACCACATCCAGCCATAAAGTATTTTTACATAAATAATTCTTTCAATTCCTAAGGTGGACATTCTACAGATAAGGGTAAAGAGGCTCTGAAAATTCAAGCAATTTTCATTTATAGAGGTAGTAAGTCAGACTAAGAGTCCAGGATATCTTAAAAAGCACAACAAAATGCTGGGGTAAAAGAGGAACAGAGTACTGGTTGAAAGTCAATACCTAGAGAATAGGCATGCAACTGTAGTCCTCTCCCAGAGAGAAGGCAAAAAATTTTTTCCCTCAGTACTTGAAATAAAGAGAGCAACAGACACAATGGAGAATTGGTTTTCAACTTGTAGCTGAAAGCCCCAAATCCATACACAGAATGGTGAGATCCTCAGCCTCCTGGAAGCAAGGGTTATGTTCCCAAGCAAGAGTATGAGGTGTTTTCTGAAAAAATTCAATGTCTCTCTAGAGAAAAACCTATATACACTAAATCAGGTATCCTCCAAAAGGGCTGGCTCAGCAAGACCAAGCTACAGTGAACATAACACCTTCCACTCAAACACATTTCAAAATCTGTCTTTATTTTTTGCTTTATTCTTAAATATGAATCAGCAGCAGAAGATGATCATAAATTGAGGGAAACTTCCAAAATGAAAGTCAAATGTCAAAAGAAACAGAAAACAAGGAAATAGAAAAAAAATGCATGCATAATATATGCAGAAAACAGAAAATAATGATAGATGTAAATAACAAAAGATATTGTAGCCATAAAATAAGAACAGGTTGTTATGAAAAAGAAACAATCTGAAAATGCAAAAGTAGTGTTGAAAATAAAAAAATTAACAGATGAGTATTAAAAAGTCAAATAATTGGAAGATATATTTAAGTAAATCTCCCAAAAAGTGGAATAAAAGGACAATGAGATGAATGTTTGTAAAAATGAAATCTAGAGAATAAATTCCTATTTAATACAAAACTAACAGTAGTTACAGAAACAGAACTGAAAAAAAAATACATAGGAGAAAATTATCAAGTAAATAATTCAAGAAAACTTTCCAGAACTTAAAAATGAATTCGAGACTCCATATTCAAACTGCTCACTGAAGACTAGCACAATTCATTTAAAAAGGCCAGTTTAAAAGAAGACCTGAGAAATTTATTGCAAAAAGATCATTGTCTAGGCACATAGTCATCAGGGTATCTAAAGTCAAGATGAAGGAAAGAATCTTAAAAGCCATGAGGCAAAAGCACCAGGTAACCTATAAAGGAAAACCTATCAGATTAACAACAGATTTCTCAACAGAATCCTTACAAGCTAGAAGGGATTTGGGCCCTATTTTCAGTCTCCTTAAACAAAACAACTATCAGCCAAGAATTTTGCATCCTGGGAAACTAAGCTTCATAAATGAAGGAAAGATATAGTCTTTTTCAGACAAAGAAATGCTGAGAGAATTTGTACTACCAAGCTAGCACTATAAGAACTGCTAAAGGTAGCTCCAAATCTTGAAACAAATCCTCAAAACACACCAAAATAGAACCTCCTTAAAGTACAAATCTCATAGGACCTATAAAACAAAAACTCAATTTAAAAAACACCAAAATTTCAGACAACAAATAACAGGATGAATAGAATAGTACCTCATATCACAATACTAACATTGACTATAAATGGCCTAAATGTTCCACATAAAAGGTAAAGAGTGGCAGAATGGATAAGAATTCACTAACCAAGTATCTGCTGTCTTCAAGAGACTCACCTGACACATAAGGACTCATCTAAACTTAAGGTAAAGGGGTGGAAAAAGATATTCCAAACAAATGAACACCAAAAGCAAGCAGGAAGAGCTACTCTTACATCAGACAAAACAAACATTAAAGCAACAGCAGTTTAAAAATACACAGAGAGGCATCATATAATGATCAAATGACTTGTCCAACAGAAAAATATCACAATCCCTAGAATATATGCATCTGACACTGGAGCTCCTAAATTTATAAAACAGTTACTTCTAGACCTAAGAAATGAGATAGACAGCAACACAATAATAGTGGGGGATTTCAATACTCCACTGACAGCACTAGACAGGTCATCAAGACGGAAAATGAACAAAGAAACGATGGATTTAAACTACACCCTAGAACAAATGAACTTAACAGATATTTACAGAACATTCTACCCAAGAACTACAGAATATACATTCTGTTTATCAGCACATGGAACATTCTCCAAGATAGACCATATGACAGGCCACAAAACAAGTTTCAATAAATTTAAGAAAATTGAAATTATATCAAGCACTCTCTCAGATCACAGTGGAATAAAACTGGAAATCAACTCGAAAAGGAACCCTCAGAACCATGCAAATACATTGGAATTAAATAACCTGCTCCCAAATGATTTTTGGGTCAACAATGAAATCAAGATGGAAATTTAAAAATTCATTGAATTGAATGATAATAGTGCCAAAACCTATCAAAACCTCTGGGATACAGCAAAGGCGGTGCCAAGAGGAAAGTTCATAGCCCTAAATGCCTACATCAAAAAGTCTGAAAGAGCACAAACAGACAATATAAGGTCACACCTCAAGGAACTAGAGAAACAAGAACAAACCAAACCCAAACCCAGCAGAAGAAAGGAAATAACCAAGATCCAAACAGAACTAAATGAAATTGAAACAAAAAAAATACAAAAGATAAATGAGACAAAACCTGGTTATTTGAAAAGATAAATAAAATTGATAGACCACTAGCAAGATTAACCAAGAAAAGAAGACAGAAAATCCAAATAAGTTCAATTAGAAATGGAATGGAAGATATCAAAACTGACAACACAGAAATATGAAAGATAATTCAAGGCCACTATGAACATTTCTATGCGCATAAACTAGAAAACCTAGAGGAGATGGATAAATTCCTGGAAAGATACAAGCCTTCTAGATTAAAGCAGGAAGAAATAGAAACTCTGAAAGAACGAATAACAGGCAGCAAGACTGAAATGGTAATCAAACAATTGTCAACAAAATAGAGTCCAGGACCAGATGGATTCACAGCTGAATTCTATCAGACATTCAAAGAAAAATTGGTACCAATCCTACTGACACTATGCCATAAGATAGAGAAAGAGAGAATCCTCCCTAAGTCATTCTATGAAGCCAGTATCACCCTAATACCAAAACCAGGAAATGACATAACAAAAAAAAGAAAACCACAGACCAATATCTCTGATGAACATAGGTGCAAATATCCATAACCAAACACTAGCTAACTGAATCCAACAGTGTATCAAAAAGATAATCCACCATGATCAAGTGGGTTCCATACCAGGGATGCAGGGATAGTTTAACATCCACAAGTTAGTAAATGTAATACACCACAAAAACAGAATTAAAAACAAAAATCACATGATCATCTCCATAGATGCAGAAAAAGCATTTCACAAAATTCACTATCCTTTTATAATTAAAACCCTCAGCAAAATCAGCATAGAAGGGACATAACTTAATGCAATAAAAGCCATCTGTATTTGTTTGTTTTCACACTGCTGATAAAGACATACCTGAGACTGGGTAATTTATACTGGAAAAAGAATTTAATGAACTTACAGTTTTGCATGACTGGGGAGGCCTCACAATCATGGCAGAAGGCAAGGAGGAGCAAGTCACATCTTACGTGGATGGCAGCAGTCAAAGAGAGAGCTTGTGCAGGGAAACTCCACCTTATAAAGCCATTAGATCTTGTGAGACTTATTCACTATCATGAGACCAGCATGTAAAAGACCTGCCCCCATGATTCAATTACCTCCCATCATGTCCCTCCCACAACACTTGGAAATTCAAGATGAGATCTGAGTGGGGACACAGCCAAACCATATCACCATCTATGACAAACCCACAGCCAACACAATACTTAACAAGGAGAAGTTGAAAGCATTTCCCTTGAAAAGTGTAACAAGACAAGGATGTCCAGTCTTACCACTTCTATTCAACATAGTACTGGAAGTCATAGCCAGGGCAATCAGACAAGAGAAAGAATTAAAAGGCATCCAAATTGGCAAAGAGGAAGTCAAACTGTCACTGTTTGCTTATGATATAATTGTATACCTAGAAAACGCTAAAGACTTATCCAAAAAGCTCCTGCAACTGGTAAATGAATTCAGCAAAGCTTCAGGATGCAAAATTAATGTACACAAATCAGTAGGTCTGCTATACACAAACAGTGACTAAGCTGAGAATCAAATCAAGAACTCAACCCTTTTTACAATAGCTTCAAATAAATAAATAAACTTAGGAATATACCTAACCAAGGAGGTGAAAGAACTGTGCAAAGAAAACTACAAAACATTGCTGAAAAAAATTATAGGTGACACAAACAAATGGAAACACATTCCATGCTGATGGATGGTGATATGATTTGGATGTGCCCCCACCCAAAACTTATCTTGAATTATAGTGCCCATAATCCCCATGTGTCCTGGGAGACACCCAGTGGGAGGTAACTGAATCACAGGGGCAGGTTTCTCCCATGCTGTTCTTGTGTTAGTGAGTAAGTCTCATGAGAAATGATGGTTTTATAAGGGCAGTTCCCTTGCACACACTCTTTTATCTGCTGCCATGTAAGACATGCCTTTGCTCTTCCTTCACCTACCACCATGATTGAGAGGGCTTGCCAGCCATGTGAAACTGTGAATCCATTAAACCTCTTTCCTTTCTAAATTACCCAGTCTCAGGTATGTCTTTCTTAGCAGCATGAGAATGGACTAATACAGATGGGTAGAATCAATATTGTGAAAATGACCATACCGCTAAAAGCAATCTGCAAATTCAATGCAATTCCCACAAAAATACAACCATCATTCTTCACAGAACTAGAAAAAACAATCCTAAAATTCATGTGGAACCCAAAAGGAGCCTTTCATAGCCAAAGCAAGACTAAGCAAAAAGAACAAATCTGAAGACATCACATTACCTGACTTCAAACTATACTATAAGGCCATAGTCACCAAAACAGCATGTTACTGGTATAAAGATAGGCATATAGACCAATGGACAGAATGTAGAACCCAGAAATAAAGCCAAATACTTACATCCAACTGATCTTTGACAAAGCAAACAAAAATGAAGTGGGAAAAGGACCCCCTATTTAACAAATGGTGCTGGGATAATTGGCAAACCACATGTAGAAGAATGAAACTGGATCCTCATCTCTTACTTTACAAAAATCGACTCAAGATGGCTCAAGCATTTATATCTAAGACCTGAAACCATAAAAATTCTAGAAGATAACATTGGAATAACCCTTCTAGACATTGGCTTAGGCAGACTTCATGACCAAGAACCCAAAGTAAATGCAACAAAACAAAGATAAATAGATGCAACTTAATTGAACTAAAAGGCACAGAAAAAGAAACAATCAGTAAACAGACAACCTGTAGAGTGGGAGAAAATCTTCACAATCTATACATCTGACAAAGGAATAATATCCAGCATCTACAAGGAACTCAAGTCAGCAAGAAAAAAGCAATCTCATCAAAAAGTGGGCTAAGGACAAGAATAGACAATTCTCAAAAGAAGATATGCAAATGGACATCAAACATATTTTAAAAAATCACTAATGATCAGAGAAATACAAATCAAAACCACATTGTGGTTTTGTGATGCCACCTTACTCCTGCAAAAATGGCCATAATAAAAAAATCAAAAAATAGTAGATGTTGGCATGGATATGGTGAAAAGGGAACACTTCTACACTGCTGGTGGGAATGTAAATTAGTACAGCCACTAGAAAACAGTATGAAGATCCCTTAAAGAACTAAAAGTAGAACTACCATTTGATCCAGCAATCCCACCGCTGGATATGTACCCAGAGGAAAAGAAGTCATTATACGAAAAAGATACTTGCATATGCATGTTTATAACATCACAATTCACAATTGCAAAAATATGGAACCTGCCCAAATGCCCATCAATCAATAATTGGAGGTGAGAGATAAAAGACTACACATTGTGTTCAGTGTACACTGTTTGGGTGATGGGTGCACCAAAATCTTAGATATCACCACTGAATAACTTATATATGTGACCAAACACCACCTGTTCCCCTAAAACCTATTGAAATCAAAACAAATAAATTAATTAAAATAAATGAATAAATAAGGCAATCTGACAAAAGACTGTTACACAAAATATATAAAGAACTATTAAAACTCAATGATAAAAAGTTAACAACCCAATTAAGATACACAGATAACAAATAAGCATATGAAAAGATGTTCTATATCATATGGCATTAGGGGATTGCAAATTAAAGTAACAATGAAATATCATGACATACCTATCAAAATTGCTTAAATCCAGAAGACTGACAACATCAAATGCTGGTGAGGACGTGGAGCATGAGGAACTCTCATTCATTGCTGGTAGGGATGCAAACTTATACAGCTATGTTGAAAGACAGTTTGATGGTTTCTTACAAAGCTACACATGCTTCCACAATTGTATTCTTTAGTATTTACCCAAATGAGTTGAAAACTATGTCCACACAAAATTTTGCACATGAATGTTTGTAGCAGCTGCATTCATAATTGCCAAAACATGGAAGCAACCAAGATGCCCTTCAGTATGTGGATGGATAAATAAACTGGCATATTCAGAAAATAGAACACTGCTCAGTGATAAAAAGAAATGAGCAATAAATCAAGGCATAAAAAGACATGGATAAACCATAAATGCATATTACTAAGTGAAATAAGCCAACTGAAAAAACTTAACATACTATGTGTGTTTGCATTAGTCCATTTTCACAATGCAGATAAAGACATACCTGCCAGGTGTGGTGGCTCACGCCTATAATCCCAGCATTTTGGGTGGCTGAGGAAGGCAGATCACAAGGTCAGGAGTTTGAGACCAGCCTGGCCAACATAGTGAAACCCTGTCTCTACTAAAAATACAAAAATTAGCCAAGCATGGTGCCGCAAGCTACATGGGAAGCTGAGGCAGGAGAATCCCTTGAACCCAGGAGGTGGAGGTTTTGGTGCTGAGATTGCACCACTGCACTCCAACCTGAGCAACAGAGTGAGAGTCCATAAAACAAAAAAAGACATACCCAAGACTGGGTAATTTATATAGGAAAAAGCTTTTAATGAACTTAGAGTTCCACATGGCTGGTGAGGCCTCATAACCATGGTGCAAGGCAAGGAGAAGCAAGTCTTACGTGAATGGTGGCAGGCAAAAAGAGAGCTTCTGCAGGGCAACTCCCCTTTTTAAAAACATTGGGTCTTGTGAGACTTATTTACTATCACCAGAACAGCATGGGAAACTGTGCTCCCGCAGGGAAAGACCTGCACCCCATGATTCAATTACCTCCCACCAGGTCCCTCCCACAACATGTGGTAATTCAAGTTGAGATTTGGGTAGGGACACAGAGCCAAACCACATCATTTCACCTCTGGCCCCTCCCAAATCTCATGTCCTCACATTTCAAAACTAATCATGCCTTCCCAACAGTCCCTTCAAAGTCTTAACTCATTTCAGCATTAACTCAAAAGTCCATAGTCCAACATCTCATGTGAGACAAGACAAGTCCCTTCTGCCTATGAGCCTGTAAAATCAAAAGCAAGTTAGTTACTTCCTAGATACAGAGGGGGTACAGGCAATGGGTAAATACAGCCATTCAAAAGGAGAAATTGGCCAAAACCAAGGTGCTAAAGGCCCCATGGAAGTCCCCAGCAGGGCAGTGAAATCTTAAAGCTCCAAAATGATCTCCTTTGACTCCATGTCTCACATCTACCAGGTCACGCTGATGCAAGAGGTGGGTTCCCATGGTCTTGGGTAGCTCCACCCTGTGACTTTGTGGGGTATAGCCCCCCTCCTCTCTGCTTGCACTGGCTGGCGTTGAGTGTCTGTGGTTTTTCAAGGCACATGGTGCAAGCTGTAGGTGGATCTACCATTCTGGGGTCTGGAGGATGGTGGTACTCTTCTCACAGCTCCACTAGGTGATGCCCCAGTAAGGACTCTCTGTGGGGGCTCCAACCCCACATTGTCCTTTCACACTACACTAGCACAGGTTCTCTACCCCTGCAGCAAACTTCTGCCTGGGCATCCAGATGTTTCCATACATCCTCTGAAATCTAGGCGGAGGTTCCCAAACCTCAATTCTTGAGTTCCGTGCACCCACAGGCTCAACACCACATGGAAGCTGCCAAGGCTTGCGGCTTCCACTCTCTGAAGCAACTGCCCAAGCCGTACATTGACCCCTTTTAGCCATGCTGGAGCAGCTGGAACACAGGGTACCATGTCCCTAGGCTACACGGGGAGGGGGGGGTGACCTGGGCCTGGCCCACGAAACCATCTCCTCCTCCTAGGGTACTGGGCCTGTGATGGGTGGGGCTGCTGTGAAGACCTCTGACAAGCCCTGGAGACATTTTCCCATTGTCTTGGGTATTAACATTCAGCTCCTTGTTACTTATGCAAATTTCTGCAGGGCTTCAATTTCTCCTCAGAAAATGGCATTTTCTGACAATTTTCAGCATTGTCAGGCTGCAAATTTTCCAAACTTTTGTGCTGTTTCCCTTTTAAAAATGGAATGTTTTTAACAGCACCCAAGTCACCTCTTGAATGCTTTGCTGCTTAGAAATTTCTTCTGCCAGATGCCCTAAATCATCTCCCTCAAGTTCAAAGTTTCGCAAATTTCTAGGACAGGGGCAAAATGCCACCAGTCTCTTTGCTAAAATGTAACAAGAGTTACCTTTGTTTCAGTCCAGTTCCCAACAAGTTCCTCATCTCCATTTGAGACCACTTCAGCCTGGATTTAATTGTCCATATACTTATCAGCATTTTAGTCAAAGCCATTCAACAAGTCTCTAGGAAGTTCCAAATTTTCTGACATTTTCCTGTCTTCTTCTGAGCCCTCCAAACTGTTCCAACCTCTTCCTGTTACCCTGTTCCAAAGTTGCTTCCACGTTTTTGGGTATCTTTTCAGCAGTGCCCCACTCTACTGGTACCAATTTACTGTATTAGTTCATTTTCATATTGCTGATAAAGACATACCCAAGACTGGGTAATTTATACAGGAAAAAGGGTTTAATGGACTTATAGTTCCACGTGGCTAGGGAGGCCTCTCAATCATGGTGGAAGGCAAGGAGGAGCAAATCAAGGCTTACAGGGATGGCAGCAGGCAAAGGAAAAGCTTGGGCAGGGAAACTTCCATTTTTAAAACCATCAGATCTCATGAGACTTATTTACTATCATGAGAACAGCATGGGAAAGACCTGCTTCCATGATTCAATCACCTCCCACTGGGTCCCTCCCACAACATGTGGGAATTCAAGATGAGATTTGGGTGGGGACACAGTCAAACCATATCAGACTCTAACTAACTGTATGACATTCTGGAAAAGGCAAAGCTAAGGAGATAGTAACAAGATCCATGGTTGCCAGAGGTTAGTAGGAGGGAGGGCTGAATAGGCAGAACAGAGACTTTTTAGGACAATGAAACTACTCTTTATGATACTATAATATTGATACATGTGACCACACATTTGTCCAGATCCTTAAGAAGTACACCACCAAGAGTACATGCTCACATACACTTTGCATGCTGGGTGATAAGGATGCATCAATGTAGGTTCATCAATTGTAGCAAATATACCACTCTAGTAATGGATGTTGATAATGGGGGAGGCTATGCATGTGGGGATAAGGGTATATGGGATAATGCTGTACTTGCCTTTCAGTTTTGCTGTGAACTTAAAACTGTTGTTAAAAAAAGAAGCTTATTTAGAAAAAAGAACAATATCATCTGAAAAAAATATTTTCAACAAAATAAATGTAACCATAGCATATTGTTGGCTGTACAAGGAATAATATTTATACAGTTATAAACACTGAACTTTTGCTTTAACCAAAAATTTGATAAAGCTATATTGGGAAGACTGAAAAAGAAGGTGTTGAGAGACATGAGAGAGATAAATTCCCAACTGCATCACAGGAATTTCATAGATAATGTCTAAAATTGAAACGGCACAGAAGTATATGTATATCATTTAGAACCATGGGCATAAATAGTATCAGCTAAAGGACCAAGAAGTGATTGCTGCCAAAAGTAAGAATAAGACATGACGAGGGGTGAAGTGGGCTGCTACTTAAAACAGATTTTTAAGTACATGCATGCATTATTTTCATAAAAAATAAAAGCTAGTTTTAAAAAGAGCTTTATGGTGTCCTATACTAGAAGATCAAAGAAATTTTGATGTAACTGGCACAGTAAGATACTACGCAGCCATCAGATACCATATCACAAAATATATGCATGCAAAATAAAGAATTTTCACAAAATATTGCTGGAAGAAAATAAAAGCATGTCACAATAGTACATATTGTTTCGTTCTGTTTGTGTAATGCACACCCATACACAGTGTATTTATACTGTGAATACATGGTCCCTGCTCTCAAACAACTTCTAATTCAACACATACACATAATAGTTTTAACATGATGTATTTGTTAATAGGATGCAGGGTTTCTCAAACTTGAGTGTGCATCAGAATCACTGTGAGGGCATATTTAAATAAAGATTGTAGGTCTGCATCCCAGTTTCTGATTTAGCAGATTTGGGGTGAGACCTGAGGATTTGCGTATCTATCATGTACCCAGGAGATGCTAGATGCTGCTACTGCTGATCTGGGACTACACTTCCAAGAGCACTAAGATTGTTATATACAGAGTGTTTGGATACACTTGGCCCAGCATGGGAATCAGGGAAGTCTTCTTAGTAGAGACACTCCCAAGTTGCATGGTAAGTGGTTCTCAGTAGTCTCTGAAGTTGTCACAAAGTCATAAAACTACTGACAAATGTTAATGGAAATTCTTGATTTACCAGTTATGAGGTTGCACATACTAACCACAAACATAATGTTTCCTTGCTTTAGACTAGAACTTTCTAGTCAGTACTGGTTATTTCAGACAAATCAGCAGCTGTGCTTGGCATTTTTATATGTCTTTGATTAAGGAAATGGACAAATGAGAAAGTTATTGCATATGAAATGTAGATTGATGACCAAAATCTTCCAAGCTAGGGATGGCTGGGAGGGTACAGAGTAAGCCTGGGGCCGTTGCAAGGGAGTCCTGGCTCAGTCTAACAAGGAGAGGACATACAGTTGCAATCTGGCTACAAGAGAGCAGAGAGGGTTCCTTAATGTTACTCTTCTCACTGTTAGAAGCTGTTCCTCTGTTCCCTTCTCCAGAGAAGAAGCAACTATGGAAAGTGGAGAAGGGCTTACCTCAGTGGCTCCCTACCAGAGTCCAGACACTGTCCTAGGTACTCAATGGTGTCTGACATGCAAAGGACATCCCTAGGTACTTAGGATGTTAAGGAAGCACCAGAAAAAGTAATCTCTACTTACAAGTTGGCCAGTTAGTTTCTCATTTATTCTTTTTCACGTTTTAATTTTCTTCTTAAGGACAAAACCAAAATGAGTTCTCCAGTTTTGTTACAGTGTTTCATGAACTTGCCTGTTGTTTACTGTACTCTGTGGCTAGCACAGTGTCAGGTCCAGAATTGGTACTGAGTGAAAATTGTTAAGTGAATGTCTAGACCAGTGTTATAGGAGCCATCTGGGAGAATTTGAGAACACATGTAGAGTACAGAAAAAAATTTCTTTACTCCAGCCTCAGAAAATTGAGAAAGGATTTTCTAGTATCCCTTAATCTAACTCTGAGGCTCTATAGTTTGGTGCACTTTTAGAAAGATAAATGTGGAAGACCGTCTGCCATGCCAGCAGCTATCAGTTTTCTCACTGGGAGAGGAGAAACTCAGAGTGTAGGCACAGTAAACCCAGGTAGTTGACCAAGTCTGTCATAAATTAAAACTTGATCTGTAGAAAGGTGCCAACTTCTTGACTTCTAATTCTGTGAGAAGTAAGAGGTCAATTCCAGTTACCTGAAACCTTGCTTCCAACTACTCTAATGAAAATGTGTGTTGAGAACACATAATTGGAAACACTATTTTCTGCACTAACAGTTATTAGAATGCCAAATGGCACCCATTATAGAGTTTCCTAGAGAGTGAAAGTAAACAGTATTTATGTGAAGTACAATTCTCACCATCTCTCTCAGGTGGGAACTTGAGTTCTTTGTCATGCCTAAGGCAAGACTAGAAGGCTACTTTCTATCATAATATCTTAATTTTAAAATTATTTTCTTTTGAAATCATAAATAATTTTTATAGAGCTTCATATTGTGTGCTTTAAGAACTTGAAAAATTTCAAGAAAGCAGAATCACAGTCTCCTTCACACTTTAGCCAAATACTTTTTGGTTTAGGATTCTTGATGAGGGCAAGGTAGAAAAGGAGGAAGATGCTTAGGAATTACAAAGGGCCACAAGTTCCCTGCTCCAGTCAACAATTCTGAGAAATCCTGCCTTGGACCCTGCAATAGCATCTTGCAGACAGGAAGCAGACTCCTCCTAGCTCTGGGCTGAATGAACCGATAGCGTCCTCACTCTTAAGGCCGAGTAGGATCACACTGTTTATCTTAAGCTGTCCCTAGAACTGTTTGAATTCATTAGAGGTCTGCCTTTGGCTTTGGTTTGGCCAAGATACTTGGATCTTCTCATTGAAAAGTTTATCCATAGATAACACGGTGGCTCATGCCTGTATTCCCAGCTACTTGGGAGGCTTAGGTAGAAGGGTGGCTTAAGCTCAAGAGATTGAGGCTGCTGTGAACTATGATCCACCACAACTGCACTACAGCTTGGGTGACAGAGTGAGACCCTGTCTTTAAAAAACAAAACAAAACAACAACAACAAAAAAACAGAAGAAGAAGTCTATCACTAAATGTGATGGAATAAAACCAAGTTTGGTGCTCCTCCCAGACTTCAAAAATGGAGACTTCAAGGAAGACAAATCTTGAAGAATAATAATTGTGAAACTGTAGATGTCAGAAAACACAGAAGGAAGTTACAGAAAGCCAGTAATTTAAAGAGTGAAAAGTAAAGATTTTAAACACAGTAGGAGACCATTTTGATCTTCCTTATCAGTCCTACGTGTGAGAAAATGAGGGCTGTATCCAGCAGGAGTCTGATGGAGGAGGAATAGCTAAGTTGTTTCTACTCAAATCTCTGAATCTTAAATTCCATTACAAAATACATATTATGATTGGCAGTAACATTCTGTTAATGAAAACCAAAGCAGGGGTCTTAAAGGGACTATGCCAAGGTGCCCACTAAGCCAGGTACCTTGTTGTTCAGTGGTATGAGTCTAATATGCCAGGCAGGGTACAAATCAGTGGGTTCTTGTCAAATAACACATCTGTTGCCGGGAACAGATGGAAAAAGTAGGATGTGTTCTTGGTTGATTGAGAAAAAGAAGTACCTAATACTTTTTTCCATCATGACTCACTAAATCATGAAATGAATTATATCACAGCACAAATACATTGCCACTAGGATGTGTACAAAGTAAAATTTAGTATAATCAGCTCTGAACTGTCATGCTAATGAAAGCCAACAGTGATGCAGATATTCCAAAAGAGTGGAAAATCAGAAAATCATTTATGTTTGGTGATAGCAGATACAGCATTACTTGGGAGGCATCAGGTTTACCTTTGTGTTTTGCTTGTGGAAATGTGAAAATTAGTGTGTAGTCCTTACATACACATCAACTGATGGGGGAGACAATTTGGGTAGAGGACTGAATCAATCTGGAATGGAGTATTTCTGTAGATACACTTCAGGTGGCAAATTTAGAGTTGACTAATCATTGAATTATAAAGGGAAATGGATATAAACTCATTTTATGGAAGGGGAAACTGCAACTGAGATAAATTTACCTGACTCAGGACACACAATTCAAGGTCTCAGCCTCTCATATGTTTCTGAGTTCTTTTCTCACTCAGTTGCACTACTTGCCCCATGCACCTGCACACTAGTATTTATTACAGTGGATGAACATAAATAAGCTCACAAAGGCTCTGATAAATTCCTGCATGAGAGACCTTCTACTCATTGTTTAGAGAAATTTAAAGACTTTGAAGATTGTGGCTGACATCAAAGAAGCTTATCCTTTTAATATGTGTCCTCAGGGAGCTGGGCCAGAGAAAGAACCAGATTTGATGCTAATGTTTTTGGGTGCTCTCAGTGCAGGACAGGTAAGCGTGTGGACTCTAAAATCAGATCTGGTGGAAGGGTGGGGGGAGGTGGGAATGGTTAATGGGTACAAAAAATAGAAATAATGAATAAGACCTACTATTTGATAGAATAAAGGGTGACTATAGTCAATAATTTAATTATACATATTAGAATAACTAAAAGAGTGTAATTGGATTGTTTGTAACACAAGGAATAAATGCTTGAGGGGATGGATACCCTATTCATCATGCTGTAATTACGTTACATTGCATGCCTGAATCAAAACATCTCATGTACCCCATAAATATGTACATCTACTATCTCTCCATAAAAATTAAAAATGAAAAAAAATCAGATCTGGGTTGGAGTTCTGCCTTGACCACACTTTTTTCCTATAGTTCCTTCCTCTGCTAGCTTAAGCAAGTCTCATAATCTTTCTGAGCTTCACTTGCCTTATTGTAAAATGAAGACAATAATTATACCTGCCTCATAGGATTATTGAGATGACAAAATGAGATAATGTAGGTAATAAACTACACGTTACATAAGTAATATAATATATGCTTGACATATAGTAAGGGCCCAGTAAATGATATTTATGATCATTACAATAATAATTATAACTACACACATTTTTCAATAGTTTGTGTTGAGCAAGTCCATATTATATCACATTTCCTTAAAGTTCAGCATCTATGTTGCTTTCTCTTCTTTTTTTTTTTTTTTTGGAGACATAGTCTCACTCTGTCGCCCAGGCTGGAGTGCAGTGGCATGATCTCAGCTCACCACAACCACCACCTCCCAAGTTCAAGTGACTCTCCTGCTTCAGCCTCCCAAGTGGTTGGGACTACAGGCACGCCCCACCATGCCCAGCTAATTTTTGTATTTTTAGTAGAGACTGGGTTTTGCCATGTTGGCCAGGCTGGTCTCGAACTCCTGACCTCAGGTGATCCACACACCTTGGCCTCCCAAAATGCTGGGATTACAGGCATGAGTCACTGCGCCCAGCCTCTATGTTGTTGTTTCTACTTAGCAGATCCTGAAGAAAAATCCGTTTTTTATCTTGCCTTCTTTGCCCAATTATTGCCAGACAGGGACTCTCACGATAAAAACAAGTTTAAAATTTCCATTTACTTTAAATAGTGAGTCATAAAATTAATCATTTATAGTTTATGAGGCTATAATGTTCTTGGGTGGTTTGAAGGTAAAAGTCTAAAAACAAAGTTTGATGAAGAACAAAAAGATTCTACAAAATACAGTTCTATTTTCTAGAAAAGGGAAAGGATACACCTGCAGTGGATATTTTGCCCTTGGCATAATCTCTGCTTTCAAATCCTAGTTCATGTTGTCATCGACATGGACAGCATGTCCCCATTCTGGCCCCATCATCTCCAACTTGGGCTGTTATAATAAGCAGTTAGTCACTGAGCTCCATGGCTACATTCTTTCACAAAACTCCATTTTTTGCCACAAGGCTTACTTTTTGAAAATATAAACATTAGGGTCACAAATTCTTGATCTGACACATATGCCCTTTCTGATCTGGCACCTAAGTCTATTTCCAGGACATCTCTCCACTCTTTTCCATTAAAGAAATTTTTAGCAACACTGAACTCCTTCAGCACACTTCATACTTTCATGCTTCGTCTCTTTACTCAGGTTATTGGCCTCTGCCTAGGAAGCTCTTTGCCATTTGCCTTGTAAAAAGTCCACAATATCTTTTGTAAAACGAAATATAATTATATTCTCTTGTGCACATGCTAGATGTCAGGGTCTGTTTGAACATAGAAAATAATTTAATCTTTACTACATGTAACATACGTAAACACGTTTATAACAACATATAAACTAATTTAATCTTTACTACAATCCTATGAGGTAGTATTATCATCTCTACTTATGAAAGAGAAAAGTGAGGCACATAGAGGTTAATGTGTACAAAGTGACACTGATGGTAAGTGGAAGCTGCTTCTGATCAGTCAGAACTAATTCTGCCATCTTTTCTACTGTAGACTCTTGTATTTGCTACTTGTTCAGTCTGGTGTGTGACAAGCTCCTTATCTCATTTGCCCTTCAGTCCTCACTGCCCAGCACTGTACCTTACATTTAGTCTGTGCTTAACTAGTGTTTACTAACTGCATGAACCCAAATAAAAAAAACTGTAGCTACATTTTCTACAGATTTTCCTAACAGGGTGTATGCTATTGTATCTTTAGTTGGTTGCCAAAATGGGTTGAGTGGCACCTGAATGGAAAGGAAAGTGGGTAGATGAGAGGACAGAAATGGTTTCTGAGCTGGTATACTTTTGTTAAAGCACATTCTTCAACCTGCAGCAATAACCAAAGGCCTTATACACTCCTAAATTGAAAACATAAAGCATAGCTTTTCAAAGCCCCGAACCTTTTTAAACAAACTTCCTTTTTTCATTTGTATACACCACGTTTTATTTTAAGCCATACGTATTAGGGAGAGTTAAGAGCCTCTTGGAACAGCTTAGTTCAGTTTTGACAGTAACTCTTTGGCAAAGACTCTCCACTGCACCATTACTCCAGGGTGTTCCTCCTGCAGCTGTCACGGGGAAACCAGTGATATGTGCCATTTCATGCCCTCCCTTGGAGATCACTTATCCTGGACAACAGTTTAGGTAGAGAGTCTCCACATTATCATGGAAAAATCTTCAGACATTTTCAAAGACAGCATCTCAACATCTACTTCAGGTTCAAGAAAGGTATGCAGCAATGAACAATTGAGTCCTTATTTCAAAGAAGAAAAAGTGAACCATGAGAACTTCAACTAATCATAACATCACTTTTCTCACTTCCAAATTAATATTTATTGAGCATAGTGTTGCAGACACAAAAAGAATAAAACTGCCCCTTGCTCTTCAGAAAGCTCACATTCTAGCTGGTCAGGAGGTCAAATAACCATTTGACTAAAAAACCATTTGTTTTAATAACTATCCTGTCCAGTACTCCAGAAAGGTAACAGCCCTGAGGAAAGAAGGAAATATTCTGCCTAGACGTGGGCATAGCAGGGAGGGTTTGTGGAGGAGGTGCCATTTATGAGCATCAAGGAAACACCAGATTTGGCTCAGTGGAGAGGTACTGAGGAGGTGAGATGGGAACTGGAATTATAGGTAGAAGAAAACGTATTCAGGAGCATAAAGGCAAGAAGAGAAGCTTAAAATATTCTTATATTAGAGCACAAGGTGCTAAAAGATATAAAAAGAGAAGAAAGAATGGAAGAGAAAGAATAAAAAGATTTTATCCTACCTTATATAAGAAAGGCAGAACCTACAGATGTGAATCTCATACAAGGATGTTGAAGAGGTTTCTAGGAATTAAATATAATTAAATAATCTATTAAAAAGTCAGAATATGGGCCAGGCGGGGTGGCTCACGCCTGTAATCCCAGCACTTTGGGAGGCCGAGGCGGGTGGATCACAAGGTCAGGAGATCGAGACCACGGTGAAACCCCGTCTCTACTAAAAATACAAAAAATTAGCCGGGCACGGTGGCGGGCGCCTGTAGTCCCAGCTACTCAGGAGGCTGAGGCAGGAGAATGGCGCGAACCCGGGAGGTGGAGCTTGCAGTGAGCCGAGATCGCGCCACTGCACTCCAGCCTGGGTGACAGAGCGAGACTCTGTCTCACTGAAAAAAAAAAAGTCAGAATATGTTGTTTTATAGCATCTTATTTCATTTAAAAAATGTAGATCGATCATCTTAGAGAAAATAAGTTTAAATGAACCCTTCTCTATACCTGGAGTGTTCAGTTCTTTTTATTTTGACGTTAATTTTCAAAATACTTATTGACAACCTGTGATTTACCAAGTAAATTCTTAGAATCGACCTTAAGAAATTGAGAAAATGCAAAATTGAAAAAAGTTCCAAATGAAACAAAATGATTAATATTATTATTAATGTAGAATTATAGCTATTTTGGCCAGGCACGGTGGTTCACGCCTATAATCTCAGAAATTTGGGAGGCCGAGGCGGGCGGATCATGAGGTCAAGAGATCGAGACCGTCCTGGCCAACATGGTGAAACCCACTCTACTAAAAATAAAAAAGTTAGCTGGGCGTAGTGGTGCGTGCCTGTAGTCCCAGCTACTCAGGAGGCTGAGGCAGGAGAATAGCTTGAACTCGGGAGGCAGAGGTTGCAGTGAGCCGAGATCACGTCACTGCACTCCAGCCTGATGACAGAGCGAGACTCTGTCTCAAAAAAAAAGAGAAAAAAAAAAAAGAAAGAAAGAAAAGAATTATAGCTATTTTTCTGTACTAAGTAATTCGACAAGTTAAAAAAAGAAAGACTTCATTGGGCACCAACGAATGTTATATTTATTAGAAAGCAAATTTACCTTGGAAATCGGAAAAGCACATTTGATTATAAGAACAATCAGACACTGAAAATCTTACTGAACAGGGCTGCTGAGAGGCAATGACATGAAACCTAACAGAGCTGCTCACATTGAGAATCCTGTGTTTCCATAGGAGGGCTATGAATAAATATCTCGAGAGACCTGAGAAAGCTGAGATGAAGAAATCACCTTCCAAGGACACGATCTCTTCTGCTAGATGGGGCTTTGCTTTCTCGTTCAGACTTAATTTTATAAAATACATTTCCTTTAAGGATGTGAAGACTTAAGGAAAAAACATAAAGAAACCAAGAAGAAGCCCTTATTTTGTAATATTGTACATTCAGTTGATCACAGGTACACAGAGGGGAGTCACGCTTACTATTGTCAACACAGGAGTTTTAAAAACCCTTAAACAAGTAGGTCAGCTGAGTGTACAGCAAAGCTCACCCAGGCTGAATGTCTGGTCAGAGTAACAGTCCACTTTCCAGAATGCCACCTGGATTGGAGATTGAAAACAAAATTCCTAGGATATGCCAAGGTTCATTTCCTAAAAATGATGATGACATTATAGTTATGTCAGTTTTCAAAATGGGAACAACTTAAAAAAATTCCCCAAATGTGTTGAATATTATCCTAAATGAAGCTAAGTTTGGACTCTACTTAATGTGACTTTATTCAGTTATTTACCCAGCATTCAAGACAGCATCACTATGTCTCAATTCCTTGTGAGGGGAGGGAGGATATTTTTCCTCATGAAGGAAAAATTACTGTAAGAATTAAATGATATAATGTAAGAAAAATAATTGGCACGGTACCTGGTACAAAACTAAGGATTCATTAAATGCTTTAAAAAGCCCTAACATTTATGTTTTTGGTTAAAATCTGTATTTTTGGTTAAGATCTTATTTCCAATGTTTAATGTATTAAATAATGGCTGATGCACCACAAACAGGTAAAAAATAAAAATGTTGGCCTTGATTTCTTAAGTGTTACACAGCACTCATTAAATTAAAAAATCCTGACTCAGTATAACTCAATAACCACCTGGTAATTCATTCTAAAAGAAAGCAGCATCCATTGAGGCTCAAATTCACAATCTAACACCTTAATGACCAGCAGTTTCCTAAATGTGATATTCTGATGAACTTTTGGATCCTTTAGGAATTACTGCCATCCTCAATCAGCTGTCCTTTAATCTATCTTTGAACTCAGTCTCATTTAATTATTAGCAATTTGAGCTTAAGTGAGTTTAGGAAATTGCAAACCGACACACACAGATAAAATTTACACTTTTTGCATTCGAATGCTTTAATACAAAAGAGATTGGATTACAAATTTTATTCAAAGGTGTTTTAAAAATGAAAAAAAGTGATTTTGGCTTTTACTCCATATTAAAGAGTTTTAGAAAAGGGTGAAGCAACTCGGGGGGAAACGGTGGGAAGGGAGTGAGGGATAAAAGACTACAAATTGGGTGCAGTGTGTATTGTTTGGGTGATGGGTGCACCAAAAGCTCACAGATCACCACTAAAGAACTTGCTCATGTCACCAAATACCACCTGTTCCCCAATAACCTATGGAAATAAAACATTAAAAAAATAAAAATAAAAAAAGAAAAGATTGAAGCATAAGGGGATAGGTCTGTTGTTGATTGCTATTCTCTATGAGCCACAGATATTTATCAGCTGAAACTAATTACCAATGCAACCATGAACACATCAAACTTATTATTATTTTGAAGTTATGCTGAAATATTGTCTAAATCCTATGAAAACTACCTTTTCAGAAAGAAAAAAGAAACATTAATTTTAGGGGAATTACAGTTAAGTCATTTTAGCTCTGCCCAAATAACATTATTCAGAGAGAGTACTACCAGGGTCTCAGCATAATGCATGTCACATTTTTAGATGTATTCAATTGTTTACTCAGCATTCAGGACAATGATTATCTATGATCTATCCAAATACAGGAATATCAAGTCTTTAAAACTTTCTTTAACCTTTGCTCTAGCAAATGAAAAAGAATATTCCTTATTTCTCAAAGAGGAGACACTGGATTATTCTCACCATTTGCAGCTTCTACATATTTACTTTGTAAATTTTTCTTTCATAACATGCTTATATTTAATCATTTGTTTTCCCCACATATAAGCTAATAAGAATTATAATACCTTTAACTTTATATGTATTCTCAAATTGATTTGATTCCATAGTCACCTCTTTGTTGTACATTTTAAAATATTCCTAACCAATATACTTTTTGAATATTGAATACATAGACGTTTAAGTCAATTTTATAGATAAAGAAACTCAGATGTTGAGTAACTAAGTGACTGAGAGTACTAAATATGAATTATCAAAATATAAAATGGCGGCCAGGCACGGTGGCTCAGGCTTATAATCCCAGCACTTTGGGAGGCCAAGGTGGGTGGATCACCTGAGGTCAAGAGTCTGAGATCAGCCTGGCCAACATGGTGAAACCCCGTCTCTGCTAAAAATACAAAAATTAACTGGGCCTCGTGATGCATGCCTGTAGTCCCAGCTACTCAGGAGGCTGAGGCAGGAGAATTGCTTGAATCTGGGAGGCGGAGGTTGCAGCGGGCCAAGATCTTGCCACTGCATTCCAGCCTGGGTGACAGAGTGAAACCCTGTCTCAAAAAAAAAAAAAAAAAAAAAAAAAAAAACAGAGAAAAAAAAAGGCAGTAAAAAGTCATCTTCTAGTGACAGCTCATAAAAAGCAGTTGCATACAAATATCAGCTAATTGTAGTTAATTTAACATGAAGATACTTTTGTTCATATGACAATAAAAAATAGTTTAATTTAACTTTTTAACTTTAACCTCTCCCTTTACTCTATCCTGTAAATAGCTACCTCTTCTAAAATACTTTTTTATAATCCTACTTTGTATTTATTTGTTAATATGTCTACATTCCTCAATAGAAGAAGCTCTTTAAGGAAATTTCAATGTTACTTCTTGTTGCAGGATTTTTAGTACACAGCTGTTCAATAAATGCTTTTAGCACAAATAAATAAAATGCTGATTTGTCATACTATGTGAGCTTGATTCTTTAGGACAGGGGCTTATATTTAGTTAGCCTGACAGACCAAAGTGCTTAAAACATGACAGTTTATAGTCATGAAATACCATGCCTATGTTCACAATGGACTGTGAATTTACACACTCCATTGTACAAGCATGTAAAAACAACTTTACAAGCATGTAAAAACGGGCCTCCTCTCTGGCCAAAGTTTATTACCTCTGTCTTTGATTCCTGCCACCTTAGAAAGGAGCTAACCCATGTTTACGATTACACCACTTGGAAGAAAATCTGGGGGGCTGCATTTTATTCAGTGCCCTGCCACCTTGGTTTCTGGGTGGCCTGCCATGGTTTGCTTTTCGAAGCCTTCTGTGAGGAGTGAGCAAATAACAGCATTTGTCACGCAACTTAAATGAGCATGCAGTAATCAATAAGAGCAATCAATAAGAATGCTAAAATAAATAAATGAATGAATAAATAGATAAAAAGTAAACGCTGCAATCACAGTGTGATGCTACCATAATGAATAAGCATTATCACATGTCACCCCTGTCTGCTATCATCAGCAGCTTTCAAAACTAATTGTCATATTGAACAAAGGGTACTAGATTTCATAAGGCAGTCAGTGCTATTTCTCCGCATTTTTTTCCATTTAGTAACAATTGACAGTAAGAGCCTAGCCTTGGGGAATCAACAGAAGTGACCCATGACTTGCAGTTTGGCAGGTTCCAGCTAACCATTGGATCACTTACACAATCCCCACAGACTGCTGTCCATCTCCAGCTCAGCCAGCCATTGTGGTTATGCTTGGTGGTGAAGACAGATAAGAAAAAGGTTTCACGGAGAGCTAGAGGCAAGACCCAAAGCCAGGCTCTCATTAAGATTTTTTTCCTTGTCAAAATAGAAATCGTTTCATTGCTTTTTCTTTCTTATTATGTGTACATACGCACCATGAAACAATTTCAGAAAACAGAATGCTATAAGAAAGACGGCAGAAATTATGCATAGCCCCACCACCCACTGTGTTAACTATCCTTTTGGACTTTAGAGCATATTGCACACTCACATTACAGAGCAGAACAGAAAGAAAAGTGGAATGCAAGTAAAAAATATCTCTTTTTTTCTTAAGGTTAAAAAAAATCAACCAAACAGAAATCTTATGGAAAAATGAAATCAAAACAGGAACAAACTCTAACCAGAATGACAAGTATCACCAGTAATCTAGGAAATACACAGAACAGAGAAAGCTTTCAAAGGGAGAGAGAAAAGACAGTGATCAAATCAGGCTGTCTCAAAAAACGATGGCACTAAAAAGCGTGTCAGAGGCAAGAGCTCTGAGAAAGAACAAAGAGATACAGAGAAAACAGAGTGAGCAGGTAGCAGAAAGAAAGAGGAGAGAAAAGACAGAGCACAAGAGGGGAAGCAGGCGGGATGGCAAAAGGTTTTTGTCACAAGGAGAAACCAACATAATGAGAATGGAGATGCCCCCACATTTCATCCTCAAAACCGCCTGTAGAAGCCTGGGGACTGCCAAATTCCTTTTGAAACAATTTTCGTTGAACACCAAAAACATCTTTTGATGGTACAAATGAAGGAAAAAGACTTCAAGTTATATCTAATATCCATAACTCCCAAAAGGTAAGTCACTCAACATTATAAGAGAATACAAAAGTAGGCTTGGCATGGTGGCTCAAGCCTGTAATCCCAGCACTCTGGGATGTCAAGGTGGGAGGGTCACTTAAGCCCAGAAGTTCAAAACCAGCCTAGGCAACATGGAGTGACTCCGTCTTTACAAAAAAAATTTAAAAATTATCCAGGCATGGTGGCACACGCCTGTATTTCCAGCTATTTGGATGGCTACGGAGGGAGGATCACTTAAGCCCAGGAGGTCAAGGCTTCAGCGAGCCATGTTTGTGCCACTGCATTCCAGCCTGGGCAACAGAGTGAGATTCTGTCTCAAAAAAAAAAAAAAAAAAAAAAAAAAGGCAATAAAGGCAACTTAGCTACATATTTCAGCCAGCATTTTTCAGCGTACAACAAAAAACATTTTTTTTGCCCAAACAAGTTGAAAATTTACATGCACACAAAAACCTGCACACAGATATTTATAGCAACTCTATCCATAATTGACAAAACTTGGAAACAACCAAGATGTCCTTCGGCAGATAAATGGATAAATAAACTGTGGTACAATTCAGACAATGGAATATTATTCAGCACTAAAAACAAATGAGCTATCAAGCCATGAAATGTCATGGAAGAACTTTAAATGGGTGTAATAAGTAAGAACTTTAAAGGAGTGTAATATTACTAAGTAACAGAATCTAGTCTGAAAAGGATTCATACTGTATGATTCCAAGTATATGACATTCTAGAAAAGGCAAAACAATTAGAAAGTAAAAAAGATTATTGGTTGTCAGGGGTTAGGGGAGAGAGAGGGATGAATAGACAGAGCAGAGAAGACTTTTAGGACAGTGAAACTATTCTGTATTATAAAGGTGGATACATGTCCTTATACATTTGTATAAACCCATAGAATGTATGTACAATGCCAAGAGTGATGCCTAATGTAAGCTGTGGACTCTGGGGGATAATGATGTGTCACTGCAGGTTCATCAGTTGTAACAAATGTACCACTCTGGGCGGGGGGGGGATGTTAATAATGGGAGAGACAGTGTATATTGGAGCAGGGTTGTATTAAGTCTTCAAAAATTCGGACTTCCCAAATAAAAAACAAATAAGGCATTTTAAAAGAGAATCAGCTTCATGTTCTATTCCCATGTTCCATTTCATTTGTAGCTCTTTCTACATAGAGGAGAACCAGCATGAAAGAGATTTCTGGTAAAAACTGATTTTATGGAATATTTTGTGTATACGTGTGCATGCGTATGAGAGAGACAGAAAGGGAGAGGAACTGAGAGACAGAAAGAAAGACAGAATGATAATTTGTGATAGATTTACATCTATGAAATGAAGAGCTACAAAATTCAGGTAGATTTGTCTTGAATTTTATTTTTTTAATCAAAATTCAACTTTCAGCTACCTTTGATTTAAAAATAAAATAAAAATTATCAAATTTTAATTCTGGAGCTCTTCACCCACTTTAGGGCAGAGGAGATAAAGCATTTGAGACTGTTGGAAGTGAGCTGGCTTCCCAAGCTTAACTAGTTAGTGGCAAAGTTGAGGCAAGCATACCCAGTGTTCACCTGCTTTTGTTTCTGGGGTTATCTAAGCAGCCGCAGCTACAGGTGATCCAGAACTTGCTCTTAGCAGCCCTAAGGAAAGTTAAGGGCCCTTCCAAAATGGGCATTTGAAACAGCTGTTCTCAGCAAGAGGCGGGGGCTGCCAGGGCTGTGATGCTGATCTCTGCATCACAGGAATCTGTCTGTCCTCGCCCTTAAACTCTCAGCTAAAATAATACCTTCCCAAAAAGGTCTTTGAGTTCAGGGTAGAGGGCATCATGCTTCATTCTACCAAGAGGCTTTACAAGATTTCTATAAGCAGAAGGCTCAGAAAACATTACTTTGTAAGTATGAAATCAGCTCCAGGCAGAACCAAGTGGCAAGAAGGCTTTTTAGTACTATCTTCAAGTGCTTACGAAATTGACACTTTCATAAAAAAATATTTGTTAAGGACCTAATATACACTGAGAACTCTGCACAGAGAGATGAAAAAACAGCCTTGAGGGGCTTCCAATATTGCCAATCCCATTGGCCAGCTGGAACTATACATAAAAGATAAGAAGCAGCCAAACTAGCCTGTACAAGTGCAAGATACAGGGCAAGAAAAATAAATGCTTGAGGAATTCATAGGAGGGAGGGATAAATGGGGCTGTTAGAGAGAGCTGCATGGAAAAAGTCAACTCTTGAGCTATGCCTTAAATGATTTATTTGACAAGAGTAGAAAAGGAACAGCATTTCAGCTGAGAAACAGGGTCAGCAAAGATGCAAAGCTTAGAATGTGTATCTGGAGATAATGAGCAGACCCATTTGGTTGGGCCAGAGAACAACTGTAGGGACTAGTTGGCAACAAACTTAGAAAAATTGCTGGACAAAATTCTTTGAGGGATAAGAATGCCAGATAAAAGAAACTAAAGGCAATGAAGAACCATCAAAGTTTTGTGGGTAGGTGAATGAAATGTAAAAGTGATTTAGGAAGATTAATCTAGTGGAAGTATAAAATGCAGATTGAAGGGCAAAAGATGGAAAGCAGTGAGAATAGATGGAGTCTATTTTCATAGTCTAGACCTGAGACAATGAGAGCCTCGAGATAGAAACAAAGCATATAATCAAAGAATATTTTGAAGTAAGTGACTGTGGACTCGGTAACTCAATTACATTTTGGTTAGGAAAGATAAGTCAAATTTAAACAGATTGAATTTCACACAGAAAATGCCTAAAGGCCAACCTAGTTTTAGAGACCAATGTTTAGAAGTGATAGCAGAGATGGAGACAAGACGTAGCAGTGATGGTTGAATTATGGAAGTGAATGAGTCCTCTTGGGGAGAGAATGTTTCATTTGTACTGAACATATATTAATAAAAGGAATGGTAGAAAAGTAAAGACCAGTATCATGGCTTTTTGGAAGCATGGTAGCAAGTGACTGAGTTTGCCAATTTCTACCTGTATTTACTTGAACAGTCTCTGTTTTCTGAGGCTTCCTGATGATCCAAGACTGATGACAGCGGCCAAGAGTCATTCATAGTTGAGCTCACAGTCTATCATTCCGTAAGTGAAACCTGAGCAGTTGGAAACCTTGGTGACTTGGCCAATGTCTTCCAGTGCTCAAGAGTCTTAAAACTCCACTCTGAAGAATATGTTGAGCACATATTGAAGGTCCCTATACTGTTTTCAATATGATGTATGTGATGATTTTTCTAAATGATGGAAAAATAAAAGTCTGGATGATTATCTAAATGTGCAATGCAATAAAATGTCAGTGGAGGAAAAGTGATACTAGCTGGAATTATTCTCGATATTATGATATAGATATAAAATAATTCCTACTAATAAGAGTAAATACTAGCACCATGTGCTATGCCCAGGCTAAGAAATTTATAAATTTCTAGTTTAATTCTAACAAAAGTATAGACACTACTTTATACATGAGAAAACTGAAGCACAGAGAGTTTACACTTGACCTAGATCATACAGATAGGACAGGGTGGACTGTTATATGCTATAATCTATGACAAGAAACCAACATCTACTTTATTCATTATCATCAATCAATCAAACCTCTAACTTGAGAATTCAGTATAACAATTCTATTGTTAAAAACAAAACACAGATGAGTCAAGTACATACATACACATACACACACACAAATATATATGCACAGATTAGTAGAAGAGGAAGGACTAATTGTTATTTTTAACTAAAACATGACACAATCTGAGAAACTTTTTTATAAAGCTACCCTTAGTAAAGACTCATACTTCCAGTTCATTTAACAAAAAGGCATTATAAAGTTAAGGTTCTTCATAGGACTGATGGTTACATTTCAAAACTCATATTATATGAGATGGACCTCGGCATCACTAATGTCTCCGCATATACAATTTCTGGCAAAACATAGCCTGTTTACGAGAAGTGCAGAAATGTTGTTAAACTTAATTAGATCTAATTGTCACACTTTCATTAGCTATTAGCATTATGTAAAGATAAACTAATGCATAATGAGTTCTTTCATTGTCACATAATTATAATTTTAATGATTACATTATGACCATTATAATACAGTGCATATTTTCAATTTTCCCATTAGTGGGCAATTATTTATAAGGTTTTCTATTACAATCTGTCCACAGAGACCAAGTTATTAATGCCTCCATTTTCCTATAATGATGACCACAGTGTTAAAATCAATATGATGGCCACAGGGAGAACTGCAAAATAACGTGGAAAGAACAACAAAACTACAACCATGAAGTAGGCTCATTCAGCACATGCCTGAGGAAATTTTAAGATGGATAAAAATAACATATTAATATTCTTACAAGAAGTTCTAGTTTACAAGGTTTTCTCAAGTATAATTTTTCTCATTTTTTGTGACCTTAAGTCCCCAACTCTTTCCTAAGACAGTTTCCATGGTATGAAATATTTAAAAACCTGGCCTTTGAAAAATGTCTTAAAGAGTTTTCACCATTCAGAGAATTAGATTAAAATCCCACAAAGTCATTTCTGGGAAATTTTTTGAATTGTTCAATTTCAGGGTTGTATGTCAGGAAGTAAGATGCTGATGAACTGTATGATTCATCCTCAAAGATGATGAAGAGTGGGAGAAATTTATTATAACAAAGGAAAAGGGCAGTGTGATTGGATAGCGATTATGGCAACAAGGGGCTGGGTGTAGGTCCTGAAAATAATAACAATAATAATACTAATAACATCTAATAGAGTATTTGCTTTTGTCCACTAACTCTGAGAATAAACAGATCTCCTCACTATTCTTTGTGTGAAGACTGAGACTATTTGGTGGACTTAGAGAGATGTCCAGAACTATAGAAAGACATTTAGGAATGCAGCTTACTATACACACCTGGTTGGTTACTTACTATGCAACTAAGGTTGGTTGCATTACATGGTTCTGAGGTCTCACATGGAGACAAGACAGGCCCTTTGGGGCTTTTCTGTAGCCCTGTGAAACTATATCTGTCTCCCCCAACTGCAATGGGGTTGTCTCAGTTATCTCTGAATTCCTGGCAACGTGCACTGTAAAAATTTTGTGGCAGAAATTAATGAACTAGATAGATTTAAGCCCAAAAGTTCAAAGTAGCTCATATTATCCAACTTGATGGTAAAACTAACCTAATTTTAATATGGACCAGTGTCCCTCCCCAAGAAAAACTGTTGGTCCAGGTTCTCAATAGATATGTACTCATATAGTTTGGAGATACGATTAATTTTTTTATTTTTCCATGGAGGAGAATCAAGAATCCTTGCACATATTGGGTCATTGGTTCTCCAGGCATAGGAATGTGTAAGACACACTTGGGGAACTGTTTAAATGCAGAGCCATTCCCAGAGGTTCTGAATCCACAGGGCTGAGAGGCTATGTTTCTAGCAGAACCCTCCAGAAGATTCTGAAGCAGATGGTCCCCAGAGCACATTTGAGAAATACTCAACCTGGTGCTCATTTCAATGGTGGCAGTCCTTGTGAGCCAGTAAACATGACACTAGCCTAGGATTCATAAGACCCCATGAATGAAGTTTCACTACAAGAGGTGGGACTTGAGAAAGTCACTAGATTTGCCCTGGTCTTAGGTTTCCTTACCCATTAAATAAGTGTGTTGTGCTCACTTCTGAGTTTCTTTGCTGAGATCTCTGTACCACTAAGGAGACCATGAAGTTGGCAACAGAGATTCTTGAGCTATGCATGAAATTCCGAAAAGCCAAACAGTAATCATTTATTTACCCAATACAAAATTATATTTGAAACATCTACTTTTTTGGATTAAATTATATCACCTCAATGTTCCCCTGGTTATCAGAATCTCTCATGAAAGTTAAACAATCATGTGCCACACAGCGACATTTCAGTCAGAGATGAGCCGCATATATGACCATGGTCTCATAGGATTATAAATGGAGCTGAAAAATTCCTATAGCCTACTGATGTCGTAACCGTCATAGCATCATAGTACAACGCATTACTCATGTGTTTGTGGTGATGCTGGTTTAGGTAAACCTACTGCATGTCCAGCCATATAAAAGTATAACACATACAATTATGTACAGTATATAATACTTGATAATGATAATAAACAACTATGTTACTAGGCTTATGTATTTACTTTATTTTTCATCATTATTTTAGAGGGCATTCTCTCTCTCTCTTTCTCTCTCTCTCTCTATATATATATGTACAGATATATATATATATATCTGTAAAACAGCTGCAGGCAGGTCTTTCAGGCAGTATTCCAGAAGAAGGCATTGCTATCATAGGAGATGACAGCTCCATGCATGTTGTTGTCTCTGAAGATCTTCCAGTGAGACAAGATGTGAAGGTGGAAGACAGTGATATTGGTGATGCTGACCCTGTGTAGGCCTAGGATAATGAACTAACAATCCCAAACAACCTCATGTTACCCACTCAACAACTGGGTAGTGTCACCTATGTGTGTCAGATGCTATTTGAGGGGGCAGAGAGGTAAACAACAAGTTATGCCCTCATGGTGCTTACAGTCTAATAAGGGAAGACAGACAATAGCAAACACATATCAGGCCATAACAAGTAACATAAAGGAAAATAGAGTTTGAAAAGCAGAAAAGGGAGAGTTGGGGGTGGGGGAGTGTTGTCAAAAAAGGGCTCTCTGATAAGGCGACATTTGAATCAAGACCTAAAGAAAATGGGGCAAAAGTCATGTAGATTTCTGGAGGGACTCCAGAAATCCTGAGTTATAGAATATATGCTTTTCAAAACAGGAAGATGATTCATCGTCTATATTATCATAAACTTTACTTAAGCTAACATATTTATGAGCTCATCTTCTGGGCTGACTCCAGGATTATAGACAAAGCACATGGTCTTGATTTCTTAACAGGGCTGTGGGGAACACAGTGAAATCTCTAGTCCATTGATTATCTGACACTGAGGTAAAGCCTGGATTTTGGCACAATACTTGTTTTTGCTGCCTCAAGAACATATCTTAGTTCACTTTCTATCCTTGTGGTCAAGACATTTTTAGTTCACTTTGAGATTTGGTCTCTCTCGGCAGCGTTTCTCAGCTACTTTCATTTCTTCTCTACTGACATCCTGATGAACATGGTTTATAAATATTAAAAATAAGGAGGTGAGACCAGATGCAAAGAACTTGCCAACGAATGTCAGAAGTTCCAACGAGTTCCCAGTAAAATTAGAGAATGTGTTTCAAGTATCAGTGGATTCCCCACATCTAGAACAATGACTGACACCTACTTAGCACCCAGGGGATATGTGCTCAAGGAATGTTTGTAAAAGACTGCATTTCTGTGCTGCCTATCTCAAACCAAAATAAAAGCTCTGCCTAAAAAAAAAGAGCTTGGTGTGAGTGTACGTGGGTGAGGGCGTATGGTTGTATGTTAGTAAACAGGATGTTTTCTCTTTTATGAGAAACACAGCAGCTGCTAGTTACGCTCCTAATAGGGGAAGTTGCTACTTTTGCAACCTTGAAAGCCCCTATTTGCATAGGCGCTATACAGAAGGCAGACATTAGAAATGAAAACAGTATCTGATCACCAAATCTCACTGGCACTGAAAAGTTCCGCCTCTAGTTTGTGATTTTTGAAATGTGGATGTGCTGACAACAAAATTAACTTCTCCAAAGAGCTGAGAACTCTCATCATCCCTCTCACTATAATTTACATGACTTGACAAAATTAAACTGTTATTTTCATCGGGGTGATCTGCAAAATCATAAAACGATGTGTATTTTTGGGAATGCCTAATTAACTCTCCTTAGTTCCACTGAGGTTTCAGCTACGAATATAAGCATTGCAAATATCATGGAGGTGTTCACATCTAGCTTTAGCAACCACAAAGAGACTCAAAGGACTCAAAACAAAAATCTCTTTAGAAATCAGACAAGGATGAGAATTCAAATCAAATGGTGAACCTGTGGGGTAAAATCAGGTATACACTGATTTGCCCAAACTTGCCTTGCATCAAATAGCCAGAAATACTTGAATAGGTGAAGCCAATATTAAGAATCAAAACAGCAGAATTACAGACCTACATACACAAGTCCATCTTTAGTAACAGTTTTAATCACAAACATTAACTAATATCGACCAAGCTGTTTGTCACAAAAGTTTGCTTTAACATATAATCAGCATCTGAAGTGAGAGCCACATTTCCTCAACAATTGCCAGCACCTTGTGTCATACTTATAAATAATGGGTTACTCCTATTGAGCACCATCTGCTTAATAGAGAAAAATGTTCATCTTAATTAGGAAACTCTTCTTATTATTTAATATTTATTGAACACCCACAATGTGCTTGGCAGCAAAAGCACCAGAAACATGATCTTTGCCCACCAAGAATCCACCTGCTAAGGAAATATGATGAACCAGTTATATAGTCATTTCTGTTTTTTAACACATTTTATGTATCTCTTTCCAGATGACAGAACTGCCAATGGTTCACTTTTGGAAGGGTCTTCTCTCCTAATTAAGATGGGATGGCGAGCTGTCAGATGAGTAATGAGTGAAGTAAAGATAAAGAGAAGATAAAGAGCAAATTAATTACAATCACTATGAAGCAAAAGTGAAATTTGCTCAATGGAATAAAATTTAATGCACTCCTAAATAAAACCAACTGTGTTTGCTATGAACTCACAGGTTAAGACTAGAAGACATATCAGAAATATAGAACATGTCATGAAAAAGTCACCTTGGAATGGCAACCATTCTTTGTTTTGCATTTACCTTCGGAGCTTTTGTACCTCCACAATGATACAGCTGATGTAGTGTAGGACACTCATTTCATTACGAGGATATTAACACCTTTGTTAGTAAAGATTTAATGGTCAAAAATCTACTATCAACTAGAAGAATTAAGATAGATTGACAATCCTTCCCAAAAGCTCCCAACTATATCCCCTTCTCTCTCTACTACCCTCCAATCAACAAAAGTTCAAGAAAATTTCATAAGTTTAATATTAAAACTGTGTAGAGAAGTATTTTAGGAGAGAATAAACAATCTATTCACATCAGAAGAATGTTATTACATGCCTGTAATAGTGCCTTTGCATGAGTTATCTAGTAATAACTTTAGTTCTCCTTTTAGTGAAGATTATAAAGAAAAAGAAAATATGTTTTTGCTCCAATTGTTGAATATCTCAGATAAGACTGTTTTCCACGTTCTAAATTTTAACCAGTTCTCTGCTCTGCATGGTTTCCATGTTTCTGTAAAGGGTTGCCCATCCATTTTGCCAGTAGAGCTTAATAAATGTTTCTGTTCTTTTTCAATGCTTCTCATTAAATTGTATGCTTCCCTCATACCACCTTCTTCATAAAAAAAGCATACAATAAATGAAAAAGAACGCTTGGCTTTGGTCATAATATTCCTTTCTTTTCAGCAATGCCAATCGCAGGGCTAGAAACTCCAAGGAAATGGCCCTAGTTATCCATTTCTAACATGATAAGTCAGAGAACTGAATGCTGTTTGTGATCTTCCGTTTGTAGATATACTTCCTAGATAACTACCTCACCCAGATAACATAGGCAAAAAAGAAATTACATATTATTGGACGTAATGCTGTGATGATGGCAGTTGTCAAACAGTGCTAATCTGAACTACACGGCAGAAGGAAAATGACTAACTCATACACTGTCAGGGTAATAAATACCTAATGAGCAAAATTGCAAAGCAAATAGCAGGTTGAACATACACCCAAATGTTGATTCTTGATTCAAAAGTCAGAGAACAGAGTGATTTGTCTCTCTGTCTAGAATGATGAAGCATCACTCCCTTATAAGCTAATGAGCAGCACCATCTGGTATAATTACAGAGGAGCAAGATCTTAAGAAAGTGAAGAATAAAATGACAGAGTTGCAGTAGGACTTTCACAGGAGGTTAAAAAACTCCTCGCCGTGAAAAATATCATAACAAAAATAGTGCTAGATGTTCGTGCAACAATATGCCAATAGAATAAAGATTATAGGACCAAATGTTCAAAATAATTGAATGTGACTTGATATCTTAGAATTCTTTATCACGGTAGTTCTTGAAGTGTGATCCCCAGACCAGCAGCAACATTGCTTGGAATTCTGTTAGAAATGCAAACTCTTGGGCCTCAATCCAAGCATATCAACCCAGAAAGTCCAGGAATGAGCCCAGCAATCTGTGTTTTAATCAGCACCCCTTGTAATTCTGATGCAAGCTCACGTTTGAGAACCGCTGTTCTACTAATCCAAATAAGAATGAGACATTTTTGCTGTTTCCCCTGGATACCAAAGAAATCAGAAATCAATTCTGTTTAAACAACTGGTCCATGTGCTGAAGAATAAAAATCAGTCAGACCAGTTCCTTGAGTGCAATGATGATCTCTTGGATAAGACAGCTTCAATACTAGCACCTTTTTGTAAAACAACAGCAGAAAAAACAGCCTTAAACTTGTAACTTAATTGCACTGTTTCTGAGTGGATGCATTTTTTTCTTTAAGCGATTAAAGACCCCCATGATAACTTTTTGCAAGTTTGCCTGAATCCTTTATTTAATTGTTTTTCCACCTCTAGGTCATTTATTTAGCAAATATTGAGTGTCTACTACACAACATATATTCTTCTAGGTGCTTGAGATATATTAGTGAACAAAACAATGATCCTTGGCCTTAGAGAACTCATATCCCAGTAGGAGAAATACATAGAAAACACTAAAAATTAAAATAAATAAGTATATTATATAGAATGTTAGAAGGTAATGCTATAAGAGAAAAAAATAAAATAGAACAAGGTAAGGAAAATTGGGAATGCTGGGTATGTGAGGTAAGGATTTCAATTTTAAATGCTATCATGGTAGACTCATCAGAAGTGATTGGAAGTCACTGTAAACACGTGTTTTTATTCTAAGGAAAATGGAGGACTATTGCAGGATTTTGAGCAGGAGAGTGACATGATCTGAATATGCCAGAAATGCTTTCATTAATTTTCCTCTTAGTCTATATACAAATTTATTCTTCATTTATGCAGTTGGTTGAAAGACACAACTACCAATTTTTTCTTTTCTTTATGTTCATCATGAAGGCATTTAAAAAGTAAGGCAATTTATTTTCTTTGTTACCAAAGAAGAAAATATTTTCTGGAGGGCAATTTAAAGTTTGGTAGAGAAGCTCAGGTTGTTTTATGAGAGTTTTCAGTTCTCCTTTACTTGGGTATTTTGTTTTCTGACTTCTGTGGTGGTGCTTATATTTGCCTCCTGAAGCCCAAGAGTATAACTTTGACTTTGGGTACTAGGATTTGCTTTCTCACCAGGCAACTGACAGCTAACAGAATTGTGAGTGAAGCCTTGGAATTTGCTTCACAACTGAAGTGAAACTAAAATGGAAACCTGTATTTGAGGAATGGCTCTGCCAGTTACTTATTAAAAACCCAGTGCCCAATCACAAAATCCCTAGAGAAGGTAATAGATTTGCCAGCCTTTGGGTAAAATAAAGCAAGACGTGGTCTCTCTAAATAGAACTGTGGAAACTTTTCTATCAAAATCCAATCCTAGAACTTGCCTCTTTGGCATTGCTGTGACCCTTCTTGCTGAAAAAAAGTATTTTGAAATTCACTGGTATTTCAACAATGGCAAAGGGACTTTTAAGCTTAAAAAAGATATTAAGTGTTATTTCTTCTTTTACTCGTCCATTTATTTATTCATTCACCCATTAAATCTTTACTGAATACCTATTAAAGTCAAGCATTATGTCAAGGTGCTTGGAGAAACAAGGCTGGTATTCCCTCAAATAGTTTATGGACCACTTGAAGAGATTAAACATAAATAACAATAACGCATGGTAGAAAGTGATTATTTCTGTAACAAGGAAGTCCATAACCCTACGATTTTCAGGGGAAGTAGGAATTCTGTAGGGATATTACAAGAGGCTTCATGAAAAGGTAACATTTGACTTGTTCATAAAGTATGGCCTGCATGTGTGTGCATGGTGACAGGGGGAAGTGCAATTTAGGCAGAGGGAACTATCTCTGCCAAAACATAGAGGTAGGACTAGATAAGCAGTCATGTATGTGTGAGGTAAAGAAGGCCTAAACTAGAGCAGTGGTAGTGATAATAATAGAACAAAGAAAAGGAGTTATTGCTGAGGTCAATTTAAGGACACTTGAAACATCCATGGCCCCTTTAACTGAAAGACAGAGAGTGAAAATAATACACTTTTGGTACTGTATTTTATGGCTAACCACCGCTATGCTAGATCTGAGAATAAAATGGAGATGGATGTAGTCCCTGTCCTTAGGAAATGTGTTGTGTTCAATGAAAGAAATGAACACATAAACACAATTCAGATACACAAGTCTCTAGTTGAATTCTTAAGGACTTCTCTGAGCCGCATTATTAATTTGCTAAGGAATAGGGCAGGATCACAAAGTTAGGATCCAACTACAAGCAGATTACAAAGCTATTTGGGAAACAGATATTCTCGACTTATGTATTTATTTGGTTCAAGAAAAAATGAATGTCTTTTACTTTGTTAAGAGCATAATTCAAAGTGCCATCTGCAGATGAACAGGATGGCCGGGCCTGGAAACTTGTTAGAAATGAAAATTCTCAGGCCCTGCCTCAAATCATTTGGGTCAGCAGGTGGCTTGATGTACATTAAAGTTTGAAAAGCACTGTACTGATCTAGAGGACCTACTCTTCACTAAGAAAAGGAGCTATGGGGTTTTTCTCTCTCCGCTCAGAGCACCCCTCCCTCTGTCTCTGTACGGGGAGCTTTTTCCTTCTTTCTTGCCTACTAAAATTTACACTCCTTGAAACAAACAAAAAGAAAGAAAGAAAGAAAGAAAGAAAGAAAGAAAGAAAGAAAGAAAGAAAGAAAGAAAGAAAGAAGGAAAGAAACAACAAACAAGAACAAAAGAAAGAAAGAAAAAGAGCTAACTAGAGGAGTCCATGTAGGTCAGTAATACCATATCTAATAAGAAGTCTGTTTACAGAGAAGCAAAAATTCAATTCAGCAAACATCTGTAGAGCTCTTATAACATCCCAGACACAGTGAAAGGTATTTTGAAATATTTGCCCAAGCAATTAAACATCTAGTAGTACAGATGGGCGTAGTATAGGATGAAAATTTTCAAAACAACCAACTCTGTCTTAAAAAGAGTCAAGCATCCAAGAATAGAGAAAAAACAGAGATTGCTGCTGGCTCATATGTTTTAAAGACAAGAATGTAACTATCCTTACTTGTCTTAATTTTGAACTAAACTTGAAGAAGGAGGCATAGGTCAATAAAAAAAATCTAAGGAGAGGAGAAATAATTGTAAGAGAGAAGTAAGTCAACTACAGAGATAGATCCCATGATACATAAATAAATAAACCCTTTAAAGCCTGTATAAAATTTAAAAGTCTGTATATATTTTAATGAAGCTTCCCATTTAAGGCCTACTTTTGCCTTTGAGTTTCACACCCTTTGGGGGTTTAAAAGCCACTACATCTAGAGAACTGTTGAGCATACATGTCTACTGGGATTTTTTTTCTATACAGTATAATTTTTCTGAGAATCTGGCCTTCTGTCAAGTCATCCTCTGGCCCAGAGAACTTTATTTCACTCAGTAGACTGCTTGGAAGTCTTGATTTCCACAACCACTGATGTCCTGCACAGCTTTTTGCTTTAAAATATGATCACTGAACTTGAGATGTTGCTCTTGTTTTAATCCTAAATTGTCTTGTCAAATACATCAGAGTTTCACCCAGTGCATTTGTATGTGTGTGTGTGTGTGTGTGTACATGAGGGTGTTTTTAAACACATGAAAGGTTTGTACTGATATCTTTATAAATTACAAATGCCCTTCCCTACCTCCCATTATTAAAATAGATCGTTCCTTTTTTTTTGAATTTTTAATTTCCAGCGCATTTGTATTACAGAGGAGGCCTAATGTAGGTCACTGAATGCCATCATAAATAATGGTAAAAAGGAAGTTCCCCTGTTTCATAATGCTTGTTAGCGTGAAAACACAACCCTGAATGCAGTATTATGCTTTTTGACTAAGGAATCCTATGGATCTGCCCATGACTGCTGCATGAACTTTTTGTTCCTGCCAAATACACCACCTGGGATGGGGATATTAATTCATTCTAACAGAGGTTTGTCAGCATTGCTCCTGAAAAAGTGCTGAGATACTTATATTTGCAAAGACCATCTTCAAAATGAAAAAAAATGGAAAATACTGTTTTTAATACTGTCTTTTGCCTATTATCTCTTAGTCGAAGTTTTCCTGGGGTTAGCAGGTATTTATTCTGAGTTAGGAATAAACTGACATCTTTGTTTGTGGAATCTAGGTATGGCATTTCTTTGGGCAAACTATGCACATTTCTGTACCCCATGGCTGACTCTAAGATAAGGCTAGCATAGTTGTTTTATTTTGGTTTTGGTTTTTGCCCTCCACCTTCAAGCTACACTGTGTGTGTTAAGGCAGCTTCCTTGTGTGTTGACAGAGGGACCTACAAGAGGATTCCCAAATTTTCAGGGAAGAAGACTTGAAACCCCTTTCCACTCTAGATATTACTAAAGGTTTGTAAACCTGAGGGATGAGAGCCAATTTCATCTCTACACTTGACCACGCAATGACACAAGAAACTTTCAAAATGGCCAAGCTGAAATAGCAAAACCTGGGCTGCCCTTAAAACCCTTGCTAGCTTATAAAACTGTCACCCCCAAAGATAGTGAGGAATGACACATCGCTGATTTCTTTTTCTCTCCTTAAGATTGAGTGGGAATGGATGGAACAGGCTGGCAAAGATGAGCCAGGTAGAGATCTTGATACTGTATTTACAAATCAGTGTCCCATTTTATGTTTTTAGAAATTGATTTATGTGCATTGTTTCCTAAACAGTCTTTGAAAATGACTCCCTTTCTTTTCATCCTCTTCACCTGAGGCAGGAACATCTTGAAATATTGATTCTATTTGCTGCTAGCTTTCATTAATTTCATCCATCCCTGAAGGTGGAGCCACATTGGCACCAGCTAATTAAGACCTATTTAAGGCAGCTCAGAGTCCTTTAACAGCCCAGAATTAGCTTTGCTCTTTTAATGGGGACTATCGCTTTCTCAATTATTACTTAATTAAATAATGTGCCTATATTTGCAAGCATATTTCTAAAGTGAAATCCAAGCTGCAATTGCCCACCTCCCCATAGGAAAGCAGAATATCTCACATTGGCTCTCAACTGCTTCTCTAGAAAAGTTAACATTCCTTTTGCATATGTGTGTGCCAGGAACATGATCACATTCTTCATTGTTAAGTGTGGCACAATGTGCCACTATCAGCCCTACAGCCTTTCCATCATATTTCAGTCTTAAGATGTATTAATGCAAATGTGTAAATGTCAGCAGGCTAGTATTATTTATGCATACCAATCATTCAAAGGGGAAAAGGTATTTTGGTCCAGATTGTTTTGAATATAAAACCTTTAATTTCAAAGATTTCTGGAAGAAATGAAAGTTCTGTAGAATTCACAATACTTGTTTTCCAGAAGTATATTTGGTAGGTGACAATCTAAAAGTGACCACTAACCAATGAACCTAGAATTAAAAAAAAGAAAGAAAGAAAGAAAAAAAACTGGGCCCCAGAAGATAAAGACAGAAAGGGAAAGCAACCTACTCTTTCTGCTCTCTTAGCCTTTCCCACAAGGTCACCCTGTCTAATTGACAAGCCAAATAATTTTAGACAGTAACTAAAAAGAAAGCAAATTAAATTCCATTTGCTTCAAAAAGGTATTCCAATATGTTTGTGAGTTGGCCTAAACTTATTCTAAGACATTTAAATGATATACATATTTCTTCTACTGCTTCATGTTTCCTCAGTGAGGAATTCCTTAAGAAAAAAAACACAATGCTGGCCGGGCGTGGTGGCTCACGCCTGTAATCCCAGCACTTTGGGAGCCTGAGGAAGATGGCTCATGGGGTCAGGAGTTCGAGACTAGCCTGGTCAATATGGTGAAACCCCATCTCTACTAAAAATACAAAAATTAGCCAGGCATGGTGGTGCATGCCTGTAGTCCCAGCTACTCAGGAGGCTGAGGCAGAGGAATCGCTTGAACCTGGGAGGCGGAGGTTGTAGTGAACAGAGATCATGCCACTGCACTCCAGCCTGGGTGACAGAGTGAGACTCTGTCTCAAAAAAAAAAAAAAAAAAAAACCCCACAATACTTGGAATAGTGAAAAGATGCCTACCTTAAACGGAAGGGCTATATTTTTTTAAAAGTATTTTACAATTTTAAGAAGCAAGCTGAGAAGCAAACTTTTCTTTGAGGAACTCCATGTAATCATTTTCCTATCATGAATCACTTTAACTACTAGTGACATATTTTTAATTCTATAAATTATACATAATAATGATGACATTGTCTCTCTGTTAAAAACTTGATGATGAAAATAACTACTTGCTAAAAAGTTCTAATAACTACAGGCAAATCAAACAAAATAGCTTTACAGTTAAAGCAAAATTAAATGGACACCCCTTATTCTCTATTTCCTCATGCCTTCAGTGATGTATACCACTTAATTCACTCCTATTTACTTAGGAGAAGAATGTTCTTTTTTGGAGACTATTACCAACATATACTTTGTGAGCACAGATCCACATAAATGTTTGCCATTCAAATGTTTTCTTTGATGCAAAATATCCTTAAAGTGTTTACCATAATTATATTGCTTGTTGTGCTGTTATTCTTATTCTAAGATTATTTGTGTGTGTGTGTGTGTGTGTGTGTGTGTGTGTGTGTGTTGTGGAATAAAGCAGATGAATAATTACATTGATATCTCTGAGACCTGTGATTGTCAGCATGGTAAAAAGAAGGAACAGATATAAGATAGAGGATATAAACTTAAAACCTGATAGCCCTGGATTTGAATTGAAAGTTTCGGTTTGAACTCATAACGATTTTATCTTTAAACAATATACACAGTATATATTGTTTACATACTACCTCTGTCCTCTGTAAAGCCCAAGAAACAAAGACCAATCCAGTAGCAATGAGCAGCAATGGTGCTAATATTATACTCTCTTAACTACTAAAAGAAACTGACGTTCTTTGGAGAAATGTCTGAATCCAGGTCTGCCTCGGAATATGTACAAAAAAAGCCTGAAACATTCCATAATACCAGGAAACAAAGAAGCTATCAAAGACTACTAAGGGCATGTCAAAAGGACTCAAAGCCAATTTGAAGAGGTTCCCATAGGCCAAAATAGGGCAATCTGAGCATAAGGATATAATTTTAATAAATTAAAATACTTCAAGTATGTTTAAGTCTGCAAGTCAATATGTAAATATTAATAATAGTGGACGCCTACAGAGAATGCAAGGAAACTAATACATTAAAACTGGTAAATAAAGAGGAGAACAGTATTGGTTTCTATCTCATGGTAACCAAACGAATAAGAGGGTAAATTACTCTTAAAATATATCAGCTAATAAATAAAAAGGATATGATGAAATAGCACCATTGTGCAATCCTAATACATTATATAATCTAGCAAATAATCATTGATGGCATCTAACATTAAAAAAAGAGAAAACTAGAGAGTATTTCTTCTGAGAGAAGAACCACCTAATGGTTTTGGCAAAAAAAAAAAAAAAAAAAAAAAAAAAAAGACATGAATCCAACCAAGCCTCAATACATAAATACCAGTGTAGCAGAAAAAGAAAGATCATGGGAATGCGATTAACAAATCTAGATTGTGGAAAACTCTGTATGACTAATGCCTAGGTTTCTTCAACAACAGGTAGGGAGGGAGATAGAAGAGAGAAGGAGAGACAGGGAAGTTTCTATATAGGTTAGGAGAAATATAAGACACATATCAATCAATTGCTATGTATGAACCTTATGCTAATCCTAATTAAAACAAACTATGAAAAATATATCAATGAGACAATTGGGAAATTTGCAAACTAAATATATAATGATATTATGGCAGAATTGTTGATTTTTATGTAGGGCAATGGTATTGTATTGATTTTAAGACTTTTTATCTTTTAGAGGTATACACCAAAATATTTATAAATAAAATTATATGATATCTGAGTTTTTTTCAACATAATCTTTGGTGAGAGAGAAAGTGTATGGGGTATAGATGAAACCATACTGGTCATGAATTAATAATTATTCAAGCTAAGTGATGGTTATACAGAGGCTCATTACACCACTAGTGTCTCTATAAGTTTGACATTTTCCTTCATGAAAAGTTGAAAAATATATTCTAGTTTGAAATTTGACATTGAATATCAGATTGTCATGGGAAATTCTTAGACAATAAAAGTCTTTAATATAGATGGGGTTAGGATATAGATTGGGAACAGCAGCTTCTGAGGTCATTTTGATCAACATTTTATTATCCAACCAGGCTCTACTTAAATCACCCATTCTGTCCATTTCTAAAACACTAGCATAGTTGTCTTCTCTTGTCTGGTTGGAGTACTAAGTGAAGCAACCAGACAGAAATAGACTCAGTGAAAAAGATAAGAATGCACCATAAACTGAAACCATATTTCTGTTTCTTTAACTCTCATTTTGGTAACTCTACCAATCGAATGATACCCTGCAAATTAACTTTATCAAGTGAGTAAAATTACCTAGTAATTTTCCTACGATACAGCTTTCTTCATCATGGCCAGTAAGAAAATGATCTCCCAAAGCTATTCTCTCCCAATTCTTTTACAATTTACACATATGTGATGGTGTTGTCTCCCTCAAAGCTCACGGCAAAAGTCGATGTGAAATAAACACATAAAAACATGAACCAACAGCATGCTAGGCTCTTCTCTGATACCCAACCCCCCGCCCCCGCAAATGACTCTAGGGCTTATAGGTATGTCTGGGTGATACCCTGAGGGCTAACTCTAACTAATGAAAAACCAAATACATTTCATTAATTGCATTGCTCTGGGCTAAGGAGAGACCAGAAATTTCCAAAGCCCTTTGTGAATAGGCTTCATATTTATATAGAATAATGTGACATATGACCATTTTTCTTTGAAGCACCATACCTATCCCTTTCATCTCTACTGCCTGTCATTTTAGACAGTTTATGCTACATTGATTCAAATCTCACCCTTGGGATTCTTCTTGCTAACTCATACAGTCTGAGGAACTAGTATTTCATGGCTATTTCTGTCTTGTATTTCATATGAAGCTGTGTATTTTTGGTGCTCAGAAGTAGAAAATGTTAAATTCAGATCAACCCACATTACCAAAGGAGAGTTGATCCACCTAAGGTTTTTAAATAATCAACAGCATTCAAATTACATCCAGAGATGTCAGAAACTGCACCTCCCTGAGCGCATAGCTCAATATAGTTAAAAGCTTAGATTTGATAATATTGAATAGTGAAATACATACATTTTGAAGAAATTGGAATGCTAATATTGGAACTATAGCAGATGCTCAATTTATCCATGATATTGCACAAATAAGCAAAATTCATAGATAATTTAAAACTTTAGCTATTGGTTTCAATATCTTCCCTTAACAGTTCTTTATTACTGCTAGATATAAGAACTAAGATTGTCTGATTTGTAATTCCTGTTTTCTCTGTTTTAATAGTTATCTTTCTAAAAAGAAAGAAAACATGGCACACAATTCAGTTACAGAAGAGATGAGGGAGCTGGAAATGGAGCAAACAGAGGAAATAGGAGAAGGAAGGGGAGGGGAAAGCAGGCTTCAAGGGAAAAAAGTGCGAAGTGTAGTTTACAGAATGCTACAGAAAAAACATGGATGTAATAAAAAATGCAAATTGGTTTTTGGATAATTGAATGAATAGTATTTATACCTCATTTCTTTAAAATAATTCAACTGCTAATGATTTTAAGTGACGTATAATTTCAATATGGTATTCTGCTAAACAAGTTAGATACCAAGTTATGATGTTCAGGATCACAGTGCCTATTTGCATGCAAGAAGCTACACAATCTTATTGGAGAATCAATAGCCTGTTCTGTTTGTGGTCTCAGGTAAAATTTTGGCAAAATTCCCAGAGGAGTTTAGATTAATGCATAATCCTAAAGTTCCTTACCATTACTAGGTTTTGAAACAGAAATGTTTAGGCTTCCTCTTTCAGCTGAAATCCAACTCAATCAATAGCAAATGGAACAAAATAAGAAAAGATCAAAAGATACCTTGGGGAAGTATCCAGTGTTTCTTGGAGACTCAAACCAATCAGAATGGAAAGAACAGGAGGTAGTATAGGTGGAATAAATGAGACCTCAGGCTGGCTTATCAAGTAATCATAATAGTCAAAACATATAACAATCAGCGTAAATAAATAACTGTTCATTTTATATCCTGCAAAAGGAATTGGCGAAGATTTAGCATAAAAGATAATAAAAGAAAATAAAGCTGCTTCAGAGAGGGCTCACCTGTCTTTCCCAGTTTCCTTCTTAAAAACTCCATCACAGTAACTCATGCGCTTCTCTGTGGTCACATATATTTGGGCATTCGGATAGATACCAACTGTCTTTTTCAACATGTTGTAAACGATGCCATTGCCATCTTTCCTCATATTGCGGAAAGGACCCCAAATAACATAAATAGTAGTATTCGCTTCCTTGAAAAAATAATCAGGGTTTTTTAGCAAAAGAGGAACGCTGGTATGGGACACAACTCGAATCATGGTCATGCGGCCGACATCTTCTTCATAACCCTTGGTGGGGGCATTATTCATTCTCCAAATGCAGGAGGATCGATCTATCTCATTTCCCACCTTCTGGCCAACCATCTGACCTGAGTTTGACACTATGGCACAAAGGTCGCAGTCCAGTTGCAAAGGCTGAAAAATAGAGAAAGAAGGCATGTAAATTAGTAAATTCCACTTAGTCAAACAAGTTCCTATGGGAAAACAAAAGTTCAGATATTGTATAATTACCAAATATGGAAATATCTCTGAAGTACCTACAAATACCAAACCTACAGTCTCTGCCACAGATTATCAAGTTAACAGCATGCTTCCATTAAAAAAGAAAAAGTATACCGTCAAAAAATAATTTTAATTTCTATAATCCCCATGCCCTGGTTTAAAATTATAGGCAAAAAATAGTTATTTGTTTGCCACTCTAAATGATAAATATTTTTATTCAGAACTGTAATTTCAGGTGAAATACGAAAATATGAAAAGATTTGATCTTTGTAATAAGGTTGGTGGCTATAAAGGAAATGCAAAAGAAACATATCCAGGGATCAATTATGTATTTTCCCTGTATGCATGAATGGTTATGAGCAATTGATAAAAATATGAAGAGTTCAGCAAGCAATGAGGTTATAAAACAGATTTTCGGAACCAGTAACTACTTAAGGTAAGTCCCAGGCTAGCAGAAATATTACAGAGACCCTTCAGAGATTCCCTCAAGTCATCATATTAATTGGCGTCTGTGTTTATGTTTATCCTAGATGGATAAGGAAAGGCCTCCTTTTAGATGGGAAGGTATATACACAGACAGTCTCTATAGTTAGTCTAAGTCCCTTTTTCCCTTTTTATTTAACCACGGAGGTAATAGAGACTCGTGGAAGTTAAGCATCAGCTTTCAGGACTTGGAGATGATAAAGCTGCAGTGTTAGATTCAAATCTAGATCGTCTAACTGTAAGCCCACTGCCCTTTCCGTTATTCCTTGCTTTCAGTTCTCCTAAAACAACCAAATAGATTGCTTTTGCTGCTTCTCTCCCACATAGTCACCCTTTCTTTTAAAACAGTAATAAAGAAGCAATGTGCTTTTTTGATATACATCTTTCTCATCTCCCTTCTATGAGATTCCACATTTTGCATCTGACATTCGATCTTGAATTTTTATTGTGCCTGTTGGTGAGTAGCCTCTCTCAACTGGGTACTATCCTTGTTTTATGTATTGTGTTGGACTTTATTGTTTAATTATGTCTGTCCACTAGACAGTAAACTATGTCAGAACAATGCCTACCTTCTTCATTTTAACTCCATTCCCCCATCAGTCCCTGGAATACATTAAAGGCTCAATTGGTTAAGTTAGGAAGTGAAAGCAATTGAATTAAAATAACTACACTGAGAGGTAAGATACTGCATAAAAATTAACCTGTTAGTCATCATACAACTGTAACAGACCATTGTTCCTATCAATGGTAGGCACTCACAGCAGTCATAGAGCACCTGCGATGTGTCAGGCACAGTTCCAAGGGTTAGAATTCAGCAGTGAAAACTATAAACAAAAATTCCTGTTCTCATAGAGCTTATATTCAAGTTGGGTGCAGGAGAAAGGCAATAAATAAACTATCATCCCATATAATATGTTAAATTTTGCTAAGTACTAAATTGAGAAAATTAAAGCAGGAAAGGAGGTTAAGAGGTATGTGTGTGCACGTGTGTGTGTGAGTGTGTGTGAGAGAGAGAGTTGGTGGAGTAATCAGAAAAAGACCTTGCTGAGAAAATAATCTTTGAGGAAAGACTTGAAGGAAGTGAAAGAGTTGGCCATGAGCATATTTAGGAAAAAAGCTTTCCTGCAGAGCAAATGCAAAAACCAATGCAAATACCCTGAGGCAGGAAAGGAATAATAGGAAGAGCAATGTAGCCTGGCAGAGCCAGTGGGGAGAGCCAAGTAGGTACTGAGGCCAGACAGATAGCAGGGGAGAAATCACTTGGGGTCTTTCAGTTTGCGTGAGATGAAGTGCCATTGAAGGGCTCGGGACAGAGGAATGACTGAGCTGAGTTACATTTTAACAGCTTTGGCAACTGTGTGGAAAGTTGATAAAAAAAAAGAGGCCAGGGTGGAAGCAGGAGATTAGGCCGCTGCTACAATCCCAGCAAGAGAGGATAGTGATGTGGACCATGTTGAGTAGCAAAGGAGATGGAGAGAAGCTGCTTATGTTCTGGAAATATTCTGAAGGTACAGCCTATTGAATTGAAACTACTCAAACTGCTTTAAAAACTTTTTCCCCCTAATTAGTAAAGTAATATGGGAAACTCAAAAACTAAAAAGAATGGACAAAATGATTTTAAAAATTCTCCATATTCTCATCACTCAATAACACTACACCGATTTTTGTCATATTTTTTTCCTTTCTATAGATATTATTTTAGACAGGCTGAGAAATGCCATTTATATTATTCGGCCACCTTGGTTTCTTACTTAATGAGAAACCATTAATCAAAAATCATCAGCCTTTCCCATGTCAGCCATTAGAGCTAGTTTTATGCCTGCACAAGATTCCATTATAGGGATATACCATATGTACCGATTTGCCTACTGCTGGGCATTTAGCGATTATCTGTTTTTTTTCCTACTATAAAAAAGTGCTTTGATAAACATGCTTGTTCTTCCTCCTGCATTTTGGATGCTAACAGTTATTACATTAACTTAAATTAGTTTCTTTGATTTCATTTTTATTTGTACTCCTATAAAATGTGCCAGACCGACAAAGGCATGTGTTTATTTGAAATGTCAAAGATAAAACTTTTGAAAAAAACTTGACTTGCAGAATGCACAAAGGCCCATTTATGAGTTGTCTTAAAACTCTGTTATTAAAGGGACTGTTCATCACCCCTGCCACAGTAAGGTTTCTCAACTAATGTGAGTAGCAGGTGGTCCAGGCACCAGATGGGAATAGATCCATACCAGGTGAATGAGTGTATTAGGACACTTGGAAAAGAGAGTTTTATAGGTTAGTGCCATAGTGAAGACTTCACCAGTGACCAAAATGGAGGCACAAGGAAGTGCCCTTTGGGGTCACGCATTGATTTAAGACCCTTCCTCAACCTCTTAGGAGCCTACCTTCTTTTACACAATAGAGAAGAACATAATATTCTTCTTGCCAGACGACTTGCAGCAGAGCCTGACATCCATTACTCTTAGCTGAGTCCTCCAATTCACTTACAGTCATGCAAATCAATGCCTGATTTAAATTGTGTGTGTCATATGGCATACTCCAACTTATCACCAAGATGCATATGGTGCGGGGGGTTACATTCCATTTGCTATTCCAAGAAGTTGCTTCGTTGTGTAATAAAAGCATGGTTGGGGTATAGCCTCCACAAATTTAAACAATCAAAAAGAAGAAAAAGAGAAAGTCTTGGATATGTTCGAATCTATAAAATGCAGCAAATTACATTGGATTTCCTAGTCATTATAATGAATTAGCCAGTTTTGCTGTAACAAGGCTTAATACAGAATTAAGTGAGACCAGCACACTGGTCTCACTTGACAATTGTAACCTCTGAAAGTGATCAGTTAAGACATCACAATCTGTTTCATGACAACATATTGGGATGCCACAGCTGTGCAGATTATGAGGTCAGCAGCTAACTAACAACTTGAGGGCAAACATTGGGAACAACAGCATCTTGTTTATGTGACAAATATGTCATTGGGTAGAGTATTATGAATGCAACGGCTTTGAGGGTAGATGGTGATCTATAAAATTGCCACTTTGTTTTTTTGTTTGACTATTCACTTGGCCCTACTGTCACCATGGCCATCATCTTAAGAGACGTTTGTACTTCTTGGTCTATACTTCTGGGTAATAGTTTTGCCTAGCCATCTGCCTTCCTGAATAAGGTACCAGGAGACATGGATGAACATGATAATTGCTCTATTTTACCACTTACTTGCAGGAACCATTTTTAAAGTATGACAAGAGTGTGGGGGCCAGACAAATGGAACATTCCTAATCATAATCAGGAGCTTCAGGTAGCACAAAAAGCTTGCTTGCAAAGCCCAAGGGACTCATTTATACATCTGAAGGCACCTTCAAACTACAGTATGCCATGACAAAAAGAAAGAAATACCTACGCACAAATGGACAATTTGACCCAAAATCTGCTCTTATCTAGTTATCTCAGTTTTTCTTATTAGCTTTATTACTACGTCTTTTGATCTCAACTTTCTCTGTTAAAGTGTACTGCTATTTCTTCAACTCATTTATATTATTTGATTTGGGGGCTTTGCTTGAAAATTTATTCCATATGTCTTCACTCACTCAGTTCTGCTTCGGTAGGCAGTTACTCTTTCTTTCTAGACTGAGGCCCTGGATTTTCCAAGAACTTTGTTAAGATTTATCTAGTTCCACTTTATCAAGCCACATCTAAATTTTGAATTCTCCCTTTATAGTTGAATTGTCTCTATTTTTTGCTTTTTTTTTCATTAAAAACAAACTTGTCTTCTTCATCTTGTCTCTTGTGCACTCAAAACATCTTCGAAAACATCTTGTACATTCAAAATATTTTCACTGGGCTTCAGCTGTGTCTATAAACTGAGAGCACCACAAATATTCAGCCAACCCTGTCTGGGTCCCTATGTCCTTGTTAAAGAAAGCCACAAATGTCAAACACTTCCTTTTATTTAAGGTCTAAAATATTGATTTTCTTTTATGGTAACAGCACTGTATTTGTTTTGGCTATTTTTTTCCTCTGCAAAAGTATACTAACTCTATACCAGCACATCTGGTTTCAAAACAATCAGCTTGGGAGGAGTTAAGAATTTGGTGACATCTATTGAATAACCACATAATTTTTATTTAGCACCTATTCTGTGCAAGGCACTGTGAAGAGTAAAATCATTTTAAAATTCTAATCAGTGTGAACTTAATCTCAGTACACAGCGCTAAGCTGTGTGGGAGAGTTTCATGATCAACTAGAGTCAATTCGTATGCTGTTTTAGAAGCCTAAGGAATGGCTTTGTAAAACAAGTCATTTCTCTGCTAAAATGAATCTCGACATTTTGCCACCTTACAGGAAAAAATGACTTGATTATTGGCTGGGGCACAGGTAGAAGGTGAGAGAGAGAGGAAGGGAAGAAACAGCACCAGAGAGACCTATAAGTATAGTGTAGTAGAATTTTTGATATACACATGATTGAATGCCTATTACAGGTCAGTCATATTTCTCAGTACTTTATTACATTATTCCACATAATTTTCATGGCAGATTTTTCAAGTTACCTTAATTTATTTTCCATTACTGAGTTGAGGAAGTTGAGATAAACATGATGTCCAAAGGATACTAGATATTTTTCAGGTTAAAAAGAAGAGCATATGTTAACTTTCAGGAAATGCACTCACAGCAGCATTAGGAAATGTGGAATATCAAAGAAATAATTATTACTGATTTTCACTATTCTTAATATACACATATGCAGACACCTCAAATCTTGCTCACTATTATATTTAAATTATTTTAATTAAATCATAGATTAATGCTTTAAACATGCTTGTAATCAATAACTTCACCACTATTCCTTTTTGGCAATAGTGCTAGCATGACATAAAAAATTGTTGAAAATGTTTTTGTTGATATTTTCAGCTTGAAATATGGCTGAAATTTCAGTCTAAGATAAACTAATCATGACCAATTTTATTAGCTTTTAAATGGTCCTTCACATCTGCTTACTCAATTTGCTTTTCAAACTGTTTCTTTCACAACAGCAGTGAAAGATTCTCAAGCAATAAATAATTACTGTCCATGTCGGGCAAAAAAGACCATGGCAGATGATATTATTTTCTAAACTGGTCTCCAGGACTAAAGGGAATAACACCTCCCCACTGCCCAAAAGCCTCCTTCAGAAATTCACTTTAGAAACTCACAGTGGCCATTTGCAAGTCTTTGGGAATCAATGTTCATTGAAGACTGTCAAGAGGTCTCTAACTCATGAATGGCTCTTCTCTTCTATGAGGATCCAGGACAATGGCTGACTGGGGTACTATGTTCACACGATGGGTCTTTTTATACCATGCCTGTTTTTATTTTTATTTTATTATAAGCATGAGTATTTGAGAGGCATACAAATGAATTCTGTTTTTAAAAATACTGAAGAATGTAAGCACAGAGGAATTGATTCCCTGTGAAGGTCCTGTGTTCTCTGATACTGTAGGGTGGGGGGAAAGTGTAAATATTCTCAACTCTTTCTAAAAGTCTCTAGCATTTTTATAATTACTCAGCCTTATTTCCTTGTTTGTAAACAATATATTTTATTAACATAGATTCCAGAAATCAATTTACCATGATATGCTTAACCAATTCTTTCCTGGTTAAGAGAGAAAGTGAGTGAGAGAGAGAGGGAGAGAGAGAAATGGCCAAAACTGACAGGTTATTCACCCTGACTGGCAAGTTTCACCTCTCGTTGACTCAGGGTCACTTTTCCCTTTAAATTGGTACACATACAGTAAAAGAACCCTTCTGTTCCTCCATTCAAAATTCACACCACACACACACACACAAATACACACACACACACATCTGTTACCTTCACTTAGCTGATGTGATTGCTCACTCTCCTAGGCCAGTTTCATCCTTACCAACCACCCTGGGAAAACCATCCCTTTCTCTTCTTTGGGTATGAACCTGACAAATTGCCCTATCCTTTCTGAGTGATATATTGGGACAACTGCCAAGCACTTTACATTTTAATCAGTAAGAATAATGTAATATTTAACCTTTACTTTTTTCTCTCTGAATAAGCTAATAGACAATAGAATAGATAATTAAAATTTGTGAAATAAAACTTGCAAAACAGTGGTTTCTACAGCAAAAAGGAACAGCCATGTATGAAAGGTCACCTGTCAACTAGTTCTAGTTATTAAATCTCTGCATTTATCACTAAGGTGGCTCTATGGAAAACGAAGGTCAAGACATTAAATTATGAAACAGTCAGGATTAGAAAAGGTCACCCAAAATTCAAGTAAAATTTAACCAAACCTGCTAATTCTATACCCTCAAAGCAAGTAGAAACAGCCAGATTTGAAACACAACATTGGATAGCTCTAATCTATCTTTCTACTTTAGCACCATCCAGAAAATGAATTTCTATTTGATATCTTGAAGTCTAAAATAAAACTTGCTTATCTCAAGTAAAAACAAGAACTTCAATGAGTATTTCTAAATGAAAATCATTTCAATTGAACCAGCATAAATTATTAAAAACATTGTTTTACACTACTCTAATGGTTCCTTTCATTTCAACCATAAGGATGCCATTTTAAAAATTGGAGATGGGACACTCCTGGCACCTTAAATACTTTACAGAACAATTAGCAACTCACCACTCACTAATTTACTACTTTAATGTTGAAACAAAAAAGATCTTTGCTTTTCATTATCCAATTTGAATGAATTTGAACAAAGCAGGTTGAACAAAGATCCAGAGACACTCTTCAGTTTGCTGTCATTTATTCCCCTGCTCTTCCTGAATGTCTTTAGAGTTCTAGTTTTAGAGGCTTCAACATGTATAATGACGCCATTGGGGAATAGATTTTGCCTTTATTCTCCTTGATGTTCTTTTTGAGGTCTTTTAAGTGAAAGGTACAAAAGAGGCATTAACAATCTGGCATTGCTTTTATTGCTTGACAAAAAAAATGTATTTTAATTTTTCCCGTGTTTCAGGAATGATTAAGCAAGCTGTTTTCATCTACACTGAGTCACTTTCAGCAGACCTTTAACTGTGAGCAAAGAATTGTGAAGACTGTTCTGCAGAGAAATCAACACAGTTCAGCCAAGCTAACCTGTAAATGTACTTCCTTGCCCCTCCACAAACCAGCATCTTCCAGTGAATGCAGCTTTCTAAAGCAATGTGTATAAATCTCACAGCACATAAAAAGACAGATTTGATAACTGATGGTTTAGCTCTGACTCTATGTGGATTTGGGATGTGGCATTTACCTTGGTTCCTACCTGGTGACATTAAATCTAAGCATAAAACTTAATATGGGGGTGCATAAAAGTGTGAATGTCAAGAAATAATTCTACAACAGGCAACATAAAGCTATGTTTCTCGGTTGCCATATATAATATGCTCCCTTTATTTGGAAGTTCCTCTAGGGAATGGATCTGCATAAACATGTACATGTGCCAGAGGAACGCAACATGTTTTCTCTAGACTGGGAGGCAAAAAACACGTTTTCTCAAACCAAGAAAGAGTTTTCTCATATGGATGTGAATTATGGTAATAATTCATATTCTATTATTACTATTAGGTCACAGTAAAACTTGGATAATTTTATAGCCAACTTACCTCTTGATTATTTTTTTCTCCTTTCAGGAGGATGATCTCAGGACGTGCTGCTAAAATGCCACACAGGAATGTCACAAAAAGAAGGTAAGAAAACTGATTCTTGCTATATGGTATTAGTGTACTTGCATGTCACTCAACTAGGAATATAGTTTTCAACTGGCTATACATTACAATGACCAGGAGAACTTTTAAAAATGGCAATGGCAGGAGTCCACCCCTGACCAAATAAGACAGACAATTTTTGAGGATGGCACCTGCACATAATTTTTTTCAAGTCCCACATGTGATTCCAATAGATGCCTAGGTTTGAGAAACATTCTCCTAGAAGAATTAAAAACGATAAGAGAGGAGACCATAATGTTTGATCAAAGGGATGAAAACAAAACAATAAATTTGAATCCTTAGGGAAGATGCTGGGGTAGGAAATCCTTCTAGTTATCCTTCAAATACTAACAGATTGACAAGAGGGACTTACACATGAAGTCAGCCCTAGAAGTCAGATATTTTGAAGAGCAAATGGAGAGTATACTGGAGGTCTGCATGTAGTGCCAAGCATGAGAACTTCTATTTCCTACAGAGTTATTTTTAATTATATAGCATTAGAGGTTTTATCAATTCTCTGGCTAGAATTTTCTTTGGAGGTAAGGAAAATCATACTACCTAATAAATTTTCTTAATTTTCATGTGGGATTCCTGCCAGCATATAAAGCTAGTGGTAAACGGAACAGTCATTGCCATTCACTCAATACAGATTTTTTTTTTTTTCATTTTGTTTTGCTTTCTGGGCTGAAGGATATTTTAAGGGCTTATAGTTTGAGAGGAGGTGGTTGGTAAAGATGGAATGATTGACAATACAAGAGAAGGACCACTGATGGAGTGAGAATACATGGAAGATAAGACTCAATAATTTAACAGTATAGTTAGATTGGTACCCTTTGGAAGGCAGAAATACATCTTTCTTGGAAACAGGAAGAATGAATCAAGAATGAGAGAAGAAACAGGTTACTTTATAAGAAAGGACTTCAACTAGATTCACTCTAGGTTCTCTTATATTTCTAAAAGGAAGCAAGTGTTAATTGATGAGAGATAGGGTACTTCGAGTTACAGTTAACAGACTTTAAAATAGGATGAACTTTTGAGAAAGAATATTTTGAGTAAGAGAGTTGAGAATAAAAATGATTGCAAATGATGTTTCAGCTAGAATTTACAAACTATAGATATGTGATGAAGCTACTGTAAGGTATGTATTCTGCCTAAATAATATTCTGGAACACAGAGGCAAGAATGAAGAAAGCAGCTAGTCAGGAGATCATGGTGCGTAGTGTACTGAAAGCTGAAAGTTGGAAGTTGAGAAATAGTCATGGGCACTAGCAACTGGATCCCACACTGAAAGTGGAAGGAAATGGTGGCAAAATTAGTAAATGGAAAAGATAGGGAAGCATGACTGTCTTAGTGGGGTTATGTACATTCCTTGGAGGCAAGGAGAGATATATTTACATTGTATATTCTAAGACTAGGCTTATTTTAGGAATAAGGAGAAGAATGTGGCTTGCATAAACTTTGAGTTAAAGGTCTGTGATTGCAAATGGGATAGGCTCCAGGAAAGCTGTACTATAAGTACGCCTTCTAGTTTCAAAATGAAAACCCAAAGTACAGAAGATATTCAACTTCATTATTGTTAAAAAGTACCATCATGAGAACTTTGACTTCAACAATGTTAACTTTCAAAATTCAGACTGCCCTTCTATGGAAAATAACTTAGCTGCCAAAAAATATATAAATTCATCTCTAAACCATCGAAGACTTAACAAGATGGTAAGAAATTACCAGCCTAGAGAAGACTAGAGCTCACTAACACTAAAATCTGCTTTTGCCCCAGAGGCATTAGTAATTCTGGAAGGAATAGGTGAGGTCTGTTTCTGGAAGCATGTTGGGCCTAGAAGAATAGAAATCAGAATCCAGAGCCCAAGGGTAAACAAACATTCACTTTGAACTAGGATTCCTAGAGTTATTGTAAGATTAAGTCTGAACTGAAAATAAATCAGTCTTATAAAATCTGTCAACCTATTTTATGTCAATTTGTTGTGTCTGATAACCTCAGTTTTGAAAATTTTATTGTGTGTTCCTGAACTTCTATTGACTTTAGACACCTAGAACAACAAAAGAAAAATCTCCTCTGGAGGAAGATAATATCATCCTAGGTCTCAAATCACTGTTACAAATAAAGTTTTAAGCACAATGCCCCATACACAATTAAAAACTTCAGATATAAAAAGAAACAAACCACCACTAAAGAAAACCAACAAAAATACTCACATAAAAGTTCCACATACGGAATTACAGGATATAGACTAAAACAATGTTTACGATGTTCAATGAGATAGGAGTCTAGTGAAAAATTTTGCAGGGAAATGAAAACTACAAAAAGTGATGGAGCAGATATGTAAAATAGTTACTTAGAAGTTCGATAATTGATAAATATAATACATGAAATAAAGAACTCAAGAAATGAATTTAACAGCAAATTAGATAAAGCTAAAGAAAGAATTAATGAAAGAGAAGACAGAAGCAAGTACTCAGAATGAAACATGAGATTTAAAAAAATAAGGTAAGAGACTCAGAATACAATGAGAAGGACTACTATACATTTATTTGAAATCTCAGAGGGAGAGAAGAGATAAAATGGATAAAGGCAAGTCAGTGAAAAATTTTCAGAATTTATGAGAATTCAGTGATTCAAAAGGCTCAATTACTCTCAAGTAAAATAAATCCACATGTAAACAATAAAGCTTCATCATACAAAAACAAAGAGGAAATTTTATAATGAAAATTATAAAATAGCATACAACTTGAGAGGAGGTATAAAATTAGAAGTGTTTTAAGTATCTTCCATTCTTTTTTTTTTTTCTTTTTTGAGACAGAGTTTCACTCTTGTCACCCAGGCTGGAGTGCAGTGGTGCGATCTTGGCTCACTGCAGCCTCTGCCTCCCAGGTTCAAGCAGTTCTCCTGCCTCAGCCTCCCGAGTAGCTGAGTAGCTGGAATTGTAGGTGCCCACCACCATGCCCAGCTAATTTTTGTATTTGTGCTTGAGACGAGGTTTCACCATGTTGGCCAGGCTGGTCTCAAACTCCTGACCTCAGGTGATCTGCCTGCCTCAGCCTCCCAAAGTGCTGGGATTTCAGGAGTGAGCCACTGTGCCCAGCGTAACATCACACTTTCTAAGAGGACAGAAGTTTTCAAACTTTTGGTCCCCAATCTCACTTATATTCTAAAAAATCATTGTTATTTTCCTGAAGAGACAGGCCCATTTCATTCATTTTTGAGAAAATGTCTTCCAAATGCCAAAATCTAAATATTCATAGTTTGTCTGTTGGCTGTTATATTTCAAGTAAAAATGGTGTTCAGAAACTTACAACTCTTTGCAATTCTTCACAACAAAAAAAGTTGGGGAGAAAAATAAATTAATGTAATTTGCAATATTAACAGTAAAATCAAATGATCATCTCAAAAATAAAGTCATTTGATTGTCTCAACAGATGCAGCAAAAGGATTTGAGGAAATTCAATGTTGACTAATAATTTAAAACTGTTATTTAAGGAAAACAACAAGGAACTTACTTAGTCTGATAAAATGTTTTTACTAAACAAAAATTCTATAGCAGACATTGTACTTAATACTTAATGTTAAATTTTTGGAAGCTATCCCTTCAAAATGAGGAATAAAATAATAATTTCCACTATCACCACTGCTATTTAATATTATACTGAGGTCATGAAAAAATAAAAAAAGTTTGAAGATTGGAGAAGAAACAAAAATATAATTATCTACAGATTATATCGTGGTATTAAAAATTCATATATAATTTGTTATAGTTTTTATTAGAGTTAGGATTGCTAGATACAAAGCAGAATACAAATATGTTGTATTTCAATATAGCTAAAAATTTAAGAAAAGATGCCATTCATTACTGCCTCAAAATATTAAATACCTAGGAATAAGTCTAATAAATGATGTGCAAGACCTCTGTGGAGAAAATAACACCATTTTATTGAGAAATATTAAAAAGGATCTACATATTTGGAGAGACATAACATATACATGGAATAGAAAATTCAATGGTGTAAAGAGTAAATTATCCTCAAATGAATCTATAGGTTCAAGATAATCTCAATCAAAATCCCCAAATACCACAAGATTTCTTCCATGGAACTCTACAAACTGATCCTAACATTTTTATAGAGATGCAAAGGGCCAAGAAAGCTAATGCCCTTGATGAAGAGGAACAAGATGGTATGGACACAAGGGCAAACACATAGACCCATGCAACATAATAAAGACCCCAAGTATTTGTGATGAAAGTGCCAAACAGAGTACTGGGCAGAGGAAATTAGACATTTTTAAAAACACTCAATAACCTCATGGAAAAAGTAAATCTAGACCCTTACTTATACACAAATTTCAGTTCTAGGTGAATTGAAAACCTGTATCAGAAATACAATAGAGTAATGCTTTAAGATGAAAGTGCAGGAGAAAATTTTCATACCATCAGGTAGGAAACATTTTTATTAAACAAAATAGAAAAGCACTCACAGTAGAAGAAAAGATTGATAAAATGAATTATACTATCCTTCAAAAGACATTAAAAGTGAAAGGCAGGCTATGGAGAGGGAGAACACAATCATAGGAAGGGTTAATATACAAAATACATAACAAATTCCTTTATATAGATAATAAAATCAGCCCAAACAATAAAAAATTGGCATAAGATGCAATTATTGATTAAAGAGGAAATCCAATGGCAAATACACACAAGAAAAGGTCCTTATCATTCATAATCCAGAAAATGCCAATTTTAAAAACAAGATGTTACTGCATATACACCAGGTTACCTGAAATTAAGAGTTATTTTGTTAATTAAAAATTAAAGTGTTTAAAAAAAATGCACTGCAACTGGAAGTCTCAGGCAACAAATGGGAGTGTAAACTTTTCATTAACACTTTTGAAAACTGTAGCATTCTACTGTATACCTGAATGTATATATGCTCTATGACCCAGAAATTCTACTTCCTGCTATATGTCCTATAAAAATGTATTCTTTTTGTGTACCAATTTTCATGTACACAAACACTTAGAGCAGCATTGTTTAAACTCCCTCAAATTGCAAACCACACAAATTTTTATGATACTTGTGTAAGGGCTACTATCCAGCATTGAAAACAAATAAACAACATCAGTAAATATAAAAAACATTATATTCAGCAAAAGCCAGATAGAGTAAAGCGTATAGTAAAAGATTTGATTTATATAACACTCTAAGTAAGCTAAAAGTAGGATATTTTCTTAACACGGTAAAGAACATCATTTTGAAACCAAAACCCCCAAACATCACAATTAACAGTACCCTACCAGAACAATACCAGAACGGTACCACTGATGTATCGTTTTATAAGATGTTAGTAAATGTTCTTCAAAAACAGTGTTCTATGACAAATATATTGGGAAAAGTCACATACTTTCTCCATCTCTAGGAGATTGTCAATGCATATTAAATAGTAAAGGTTATAAAAGCCCATTCACTAAAGAGATTTGTCTCATTTTGGTTAACTCAGAGTTCAAGAAAATTATTTAGAAGACTCTCTTTTTTTTTGTAGGACATCAATTAACATCTCATGGAATAATGGTTTGGAAAATAATCTAGAAGCTCTTAACTAGACATATTCTTACTAGGACTGGAACCAAAATAAGAATGTCCACTAATATATATTTTACACTATTCTGGAAGCTCTACTCCATGTAATCACAGAAACCCAGAGGCAGGGTGAAGGGAAGTATTAATACTGAAATAGAGAAGAAAAAAGATCATTATTTACAGATGATACAGTAGTTCTCCTTGCAAACACAGCAACCAGAGAAAAACTATTAGAACTAATAGGAGAATTAAAAATGGTAACCAGCTACAACATGGATACAGAAAATCACCAACAGTACATCAGCAAAAACAAAACAAAACAAAACAATACCAAAAACAGACCACAGTAGAAGAAATCTAACATGCAATAGCAACAAAAATGCAAATACATGGGGAAAAAACTGAGTAAGAGATATGCAAATGCTCTAAGAAAAATGAACACCTTGGCCGGGCATGGTGGCTCACGCCTGTAATCCCAGCACTTTGGGAGGCCGAGGTGGGCAGATCACCTGAGGTTAGGAATTTGAGATCAGCCTGGCCAAAATGGTGAAACCCTATCTCTGCTAAAAAAAAAAAATACAACAATTAGCTGGGCCTGGTGGTGCGCACCTGTAATCCCAGTTACTCGGGAGGCTGAGGCAGGAGAACAACTTGAACCAAGGAGGCGGAGGTTGCAGTGGGCTGAGATCGCCATTGCACTCCAGCCTGGGCAACAAGTGTGAAACTCCATCTCAGAAAAAAAAAAAAAAAAAAAAAGCATCTTATAGAAGAATGAGCTGCAAAAAGCCTGTCAGTCTGGATATTTAACTACAAGTGGTTTTTCAGGAAAAAATTTAATTTCTACACAAAGACTAGCTGCTTGCTGAAGTTTATTTCAGGTCTAAGATCTTGTGATCTTTACTATTGGAAGAGCTAAACCCTTTGAGTTACAGCAATCAGATATTAAGATTTAAATATAATATTTATATTTGCTTTGGAGTCATTCATTCCTTTACTGCTATGGTAATTATAGTTTGAAATCCCTTTCTCGTTTGAATAATTATTTTTAAACTACTTTAAATCTTCTTCCAGATATTATGGGCTATTGACCCAGTAAATGAGATTACTGAGCCCACAGTATTTTTACTGCTTTAATGAAGTGCCATTCTAAAATGCTTCGTCCCTATAACTATGTAAAGCATAGTAATTAGCTAACTGAAAATTACTACCCTTTTAGTACACAAGACTGCAGAAACTAGGCAAACTAAAGAACATATTCAGACTTTAGAAGATCAAGATTAAACCAAAATGCTATATTGAATACAATGGTACCTACTGGACACAGTTTTAGGACCAGATTTCAGACTTACGGAACTTTCTTAGTATCTTCCCAACAGATTTGGGAGAACACACTAAGAAAAGACTATAGACTATCTACGGGATCATTTTGATAAAGAATATAGTGGCATCAAAAAAGCAAATTTCAACAAATTTAGTTTCAAAGACCTAATTGGCTTTTATTAGCGATTCATAAACTGAGCAACATCCCATCTACTAAATAGAAAGGTGCTCCAATGAGCTAAGCAGACAGAGGTGGGCTTTTATAGGGGAAAAAAAGGGCTGTAGAAAGAAGAAACAAGGAATAAGAAGTGGATTGGTTATTTATTTATTTATTTTCCTTGAGACAGCGTCTACCTCTGTTGCCCAAGTAGGAGTGCAGTGGCCCCATCTCGGCTCACTGCAGCCTCTACCTCCTGGGCTCAAGTGATCCTTCCACCTCAGCCTCCCAAGTAGCTGGGACTACAGGCGCATGCCATCATGCCTGGATAATTTTTATAATTTTTGTAGAGACAAGGTTTTGCCATGTTGCCCAGGCTGGTCTCGAACTCCTGGACTCATGCAATCCTCCCACCTTGGTCTTCCAAAATGCTGGAACTATAGGCATGAGCCACCATGCCTGGCCCAATTGTTCATTTCAAAGTTACTTTCCTTATAGGGTTAAAGCAGAGGGGACATTTTTTCTTTTTTAAGTATTTTTGTTAATACATAATATTTGTGCATAGTTATGGGATCCATGTGATATTTTGTTCCATGCATAGAATGTGGAATGACCAAGTTAGTATTTAAGGTATCCATCACCTTGAGTATTTATCATTTCTATGTGTTGGGAACATTTCATGTCCTCTCTTCTAGCTATTTTGCAAAATACAATACCTTATTTTTAACTATATTCACCCTACTCTGCTATCAAACATTAGAACTTATTCCTTCTAATGGTGTATTTGTACCCATTAACCATCCTCTCTTCATCCCCATCCCCACACCCTTCCCAAACTCTGGTAACTATCATTCTATTCTCTACTTCCATGACATAAACTTTTTAGCACCCACATATGGGTAGGAACATGTGCTATTTGTCATTCTATGCCTGGCTTATTTCACTTAACAGAATCACCCCCAGTTCCATTCACGATGCTGCAAATGGCAGGATCTCACTCTTTTTTAAGGCTGAATAATATTCCTCTGTGTGTGCGTGTGTGTCTGTGTGTGTGTGTAACGTTTTCTTTAACCATTCAGCCACTGATGACACTTAGATTGAATCCATGTCATTGCTATTGTGCATTGTGGTGCAATAAACATAGGATGCAGGTATCCTTTTGATATACTGATTTGCTTTCTTTTTGAGAAGTACCCAGTAGTGGGATTGCTGGATCATATGGCAGTTCTATGTATAGTTTTTGAAGAAATCTCCATACTCTTTCCATAATGACTATACTAATTTGCATTTCTACCAACGGTGTATAAGAGCTCAGGTTGACAGGGCACCTTTGGATTTGGTGCTGTGAAACTCCTGTTTTCGAAACTGGCTAGTTTCTAAGTTCAGTTTGATTACATGGCACTTAGCATGAGAGACTCCATTCTGGTTAGGTCCGGTATGCTGGGGCCTCGTGAAGGAGCTCAGCCCAAAAGGATGACCTCCTTTACATTTTTTGGAACTCGAATTTATGACCTGCATGGATAATTTTGATAGAGCAGTAGTGGCATATCTTAAGCACTGAATATTGTAGCAACCTCACACTTTAAAGATGAAAAAAGAGGACTTTAAGTCAAACCAGACCAATTGCCATAAAATGCTAATGCAAAGGCAATCCAAAATGTAAACAAACCTTTTTTTGTTTCATTTCACGAAACAGGTTTACTGACAGACAAAAACACTCATACAGAGAAAATAAAAGCAAAATTCTGAGCCTTGGAGTCTTGTCCTTGAGTCACTGCTGAAACAAAGGTCATTATCACAGCCCCCCTGCCTCACACCAGGGCTCCTATCTGTAGTCATATATCTGAAATATAGAACTTATTTAATAAGCCAATGAATTATGAATGGATATATTATTGGGAAACCTGACCATAAAAATAAATAAATAACCATTTAGTATCATATCTAAACAAACAGGTGCTTGTCAATACATACCTATTACCTATAATAACTATTTATCACTAATTTTCAAGTGTAAAGTTTTAGGCTTGAAAAAGTATAGATAACACCTCAAAACCTGGGACTAAATATTTATTTCTTATTAGAGAGGATAACAAATTTATCATATAGTGACCATATCTTTTCTATATCTCTTTGGTGTCAAAGGCATATAATTTTGCATAAGCCAAATTTTCAATATGGATTAAACAATAAAGACATAATTTAAAATACAAGCTATTAGTACCAGGACTTTGAAAGTTTAATATGAAAGAGATATGTAATTGTATAATTTCAATTACAATCTTCAACATTTCATCATATTTCACTTTCATCTCATCTCAAAGACTTAAGGTATTTTAAGACTATTATAAAAGAACCAGTTTCTAGCAGCATGCTAGAATAAAAGGAAGCATTGGCTCTGTCATCAGATTTGTGTTCAATTACCATTCTGCTACTTTCTGGCTATATGCTTCTGCATAGATTTCTCTACTTCTGGAATCTGTTTCTTAACTTCTGCAATGCATTTATTACTTATCCAAGAGCAGCCTCTCTATCTATCCCACAGTAACTTGAGGTAAAATTCAACACTGCTACTCATACTCCACAAAAGGAAAGCCACCCCACAGAGCATCAGTGGACAATATAAACTTTGTTTAAGATGCTCTATGGAAATGGAAGAAGACCCTCCCCTCTTGAATCTTTATTTCTTCCAAACCACATACCCTAGACTCTTTGTTTCTCTCCATTTCTTAGTAAAGTATAGTAGTTTATCTCTTCTCATTTCTCCACTCTTGTATCCTCACAACCATCACTCCCTCAGCGCACTAAAGACTCTTGTTACCAGGATCCACACTTCTTGGGAACCAGTAGAGGTTTATTAAAGACAAATCATGTGATTAAATAAGGAAAAGAACAATTACACACATTTTATAGGGAGAAATAAGGCCTTTCTATTGCTTGTATTGTATCACAGAAGGATTCCCTTCAGGACTTACAGAATCATTCTGTTTTCGTTTTAGCTCTTTGCTATTTTTCTTAGAAGATGCTAGTAATAAAGCTAAATGTGTACACATCATATAGTTGATACCTTCATTTTTTTTTCACCTGAGTCTGTTGGTAGAAAAATGCTACTTAGAAAAATATCAGGAGGTAAAATGTCAAATGCAGCTTAAGGATACACAGAACTAAGGCTTCTATGTAGGTTGGATAATGAATGAAGAGTATGAATTGTGAATAAAATCATTCCTCTAACTCATGATGAGAATGATTTATCAGATCTAAGTTCTCCCACTGCCCCACAGAAATAACCTTTCATAAGAATCATGATCTTTTCTGAAGACTTTCTAAAGACTACACTATAAGCTTCAAAAGACAGCCACGGCCTTAAAGATTCCACTAACCTGTCTTCTCTGAGTGACATTAAGACAGCTCCAAATCACTGCTTAAACATAGCATTGGGTTTTGTTTCTTAGAAATAAAGAATAGTTTACTTTAAAACATTTGAAAAAGAAAATTAACTTCACAATAGATTTCCTCTCTGGGTGTTAGGAAGACTGTTCTAAAAATACAAAGCGTTATTTGTAGTTCTTTTTGGAAAATTGGTAGGGGTTTGTGGATATTATGGATAACCAGATGGCAGTGAAGTGTATAATGCATGCAAAGGGGAATGGTTCCAGGCTGATATTTTTCCCTGGAAAACTTTCTAATACTTCTACATTAATAATGGGCCATTATCTAGAAATTGAAGCAGCTAGGGCTAAACAACAAGGGCTTTGCAGTGACGCTTTGAATGTGCTCTTGCAATTATCCAGTTGCAAGTTAAATGCAGTGTAGCCTATAACTTCCCAAGCTGAGTTTTGACTTTTATTTTTGGCCAGTTGACCCTTGCTCTGGTTTTTTACTGCAACATTAGGTCAATCAAGACAAATATCCTTCATGAATTGGATGACATTGCCACCAAACCCTGAATTCCATCTCTCAGGCTGGAAGTCTAACCTCTAATTTACTCCAGTCCCAGGCTGATTAATCCCATTATTTAATGAAGTCTCTCTTGGTTGTCTGTCTATCAAATTATTTGTATTCATTAAGGGAAAGTGATAAGCCAAAATGCTAATTATCCATTTTTCTAAAATAAAAGATCCATGCTAAGAATAACAATGAGTTATTAAAATAGCACTTTTCATCTGACATAATACATCTTAACAAGGTCTTTAAATCCAGGGATTTCCATTGCTGGACATCTTATCTAATGCAAAGGAAGATGTTTACTTTCTATCTATTCATACTTTGCTAGCATTGGGCATCAGCTTTTGAATTTGAATGTTGTTGGAAATAATGTGATAAGTTGTTGAGAAATCTAGTCTTTAGAAACTGATTTTTTTTTAATTTCTCTACTTAATGTACTGATTTATATCATCATTTGTCTAAGCACCTGGATCTAAAAAAAAGCAGCTCTCACCAGGAAGCAATTTTGTCCCCTAGGGAACATTTGGCAATGTCTGGAGACATTTTTCAATTGTTACAGTTGGGGGATACTACTGTCATCTAGTGAATGGAAGCCAAGAAGCTGCTAAAGATCCTGCAAAGAACAGCACAGCCCCCTATCCACAACGAAGCATTATCCTACTCAAAATGTCAATAGTGCTAAGGTTAAGAAACTAAGGTCTAAAAGATAGAAAGAAATTCTAATAAGTAATTAGGTAACAGGCCTAATGAAAATAAGCTACATAAGCGCCATGAATTTAACCTTTTCTGTGTTCCAAGTTTCATTTTTCCACCAGTGTCTACTTCCTTAGAATAATACTAATTGTACTAAATGTAGGTCAAGCTCTAATTTTATATGCTCCCACATTTATATCTCAGTTTTGTGTTTGATGAAGCAGAAAATTTTCTCTGATGAAAACTAGATGGAGGAAAATATGAACTGGTAGAGAAATAGAAATAAAAATCTAGGGTAAGTAGGAAGAAGAGGTAGGGATAGTTGGATGAAAGTGAGTAGAGTCAATTCCAATGTTATGTGCTATAGGAAAAGAAAAGGAAGGGAAGGGAAGGGAAGGGGAAGGTGAAAGGGAAGTGGGAGGAAGGAAGGAAGGAAGGAAGGTCTTTCCTAATGGCTTACGATTTGTTTCTAAAGAACATTCAATTATCCAAATGTTTTGTTAGGTGGCTAATTCACCTTCCACTGACTTCTCCAGCATTACCTGCCCACATAACCCACATTCATTCATGTACAACCATCCAACTGGGATGATCTCCATACATCCACAGCACACACTCACATTAGAAGCTTTTCACACACAGGAACTGCCTCAGTGAAAGAACTGAAATGACTGTCATCATAATAACAACTATATTGATCATTTAAAAGATTAATAAGCATTTTGGGCCAGGCGAGGTGGCTCAAGCCTGTAATCCTAGCACTTTGGGAGGCCAAGATGGGCGGATCACGAGGTCATGAGATCGAGACCATCCTGGCTAACACGGTGAAACTCCATCTCTACTAAAAATACGAAAACATTAGCCTTGTGTGGTGGTGGGCGCCCATAGTCCCAGCTACTCGGGAGGCTGAGGCAGGAGAATGGCGTGATCCCGGGAGGTGGAGCGTGCAGTGAGCCAAGATCGTGCCACTGCACTCTAGCCTGGGCGACAGTGCAAGACTCCATCTCAAAAAAAAAAAATACATATATATATATAAGCATTTTAATAATTGGAGGTAAAATGATTTGAGGAGCATAAATAATGTGCCATTTTGTTTTACATATGAAGTTATAGCATTATATTTCCCATGTAAAAACCTAAAACATTTCTAACCACAAAACAATTTACAGGTTCAACCTCTTCTTGTCTTCCTAGAGGACATGTGCAAGAGAAAACAGTTTATTTTCTAGACAGGTTTCTGTTTTCTTGGCACACAAACTCCTGGCACTGAGAGCTGTGAGGTACACAATGGTTTGGGGCTGGCAAGCTCTGAGCATGTCAGTTCCCAGCAGCCAGGCTCCTCTGAATCCTGCCAAAGCCACCAAGTAACACTTAGTCTTTGGAGCCAAAAGCCCTTGGGAGCAAACCATCTTCTGGCAAAAGCTGAATATATGCTGCATTGGCTAAAAGGCTGATTACCAGTAGCAGAGATTTTAGTAAGGTAAACTGTAGCTAAGTTTTGGAATTTGAAGGATACTGTGTCACAGGAGTTTGGTAGTTAATAACTTTTCAGTAATGTAGACATCAGAGAGGGGCAACTAATCTCTATTAGTTAACACCAAAGCCCGTCTTACTGGCTCAGATTAAATTCAATAAATTCCTTTTGAAAATAAAGAAAACTTGGAGGTTAAAGATGATAACAGCTGTAGGCAATGGTAGAGGTAATCAAAACATTTATTTATATGGAGCAACTTATCCAAAATTCATGCATACCCAATTAAGAAATATTTGTTAGACTACAAAATGGCTTCACCAAAACAAAACAAAACCCATAAAAACTATCATAAAACCAACATAAATAATAAATCATTTATATAACTAAATGAGCATGGGGAAATCTATCAAAACCCATTAAAACGATAAGTATACAGATAACTGACTTTGTGTGTAAGAGCTGGATTAAAGGTCAGTATGATACAATGATAGGTGGTACTAGATCAGTGGAAGAAAGCAAATACTTTGCTGCCTTAAATTGCTGGCTATTATGAAAAATTAAGTCATACATATTCTTAGTAAATGGTACCAAAAAAGGCGTAATAATAAATCATGCAGAAAACAAATATATTAGGATGTTTGGCACTTGGCCCTATTTTGTGTTATTTTCTCAAAATATGACTTTTTTCACTTTTTATTTGATGGATAAATTGTGTCCAACACAAAAATATTCCAAAGGTAAATAATTAAAATGCCATTGATGTGTGTTATATTTTCTTCAAAGGGAACTTTTTTAAAGAGGATGAGTTAAAAATGATCTTAAAGGTCAAATGTAATGAAGTATGTCGAAACACAGTTATCAATTAAAAACATATTTGTGGTAATTAGCATTCAAAATAAACGTGCAGATTTTAAGCTCTGGAATCCACATCTCATATTCTCACAAGACAAATCAACCCATAAAAGTAATGAATCAAAACACTAATCACACAAAGCAAGACACTGCTCTCTGGCATTCCTTGGTAGAAGAAACCTGGAGGAAACTGCTTCACTACTTGTGTTAACCCCCAAATCAACAAGGCTTCTGTTCCATGTTGAATAAACTTCAAAACTCTTCATGTGGCTCCAGGTGCCCTGGACTCTGGCCATCTCAGTCATGGTCAGCCTCCACACTTAATTTCTTTACATTTCTCAACCATGCCATGTTCTTGTCTCAGCCTCAGGACTGAGACTATTCTGTCTTTTTCCTGAAATTCTTTGTCTTCTGCTCATCCTCCCATTTTGCAGACACCTTTTCATCATGCAGGACCTAGCCCAGAGCTCAGCTTCTCAAAGAAGTATTTTCCTGAACACTCAATCAAGCTTAGGGTAAATCCTCCCCTTTAGTCCCTTTTACAGAATGCAGGTTGCAGTGAGCCAAGATCGTGGCATTGCACTCCAGCCTAGGTTACTGAGGGGGACTCTGTCTCAAAAAAAAAAAAAAAAAAAAAAAGGAAATATACCAACTAACAACCACACCATACCAACTAACAACCACACCAACCTTAGGAGGAAGGTTTATCATTACCATCATATAGATGAATTTACAAAACTCAAATAATTTCTCAAGGATCAGAGAGCAATGTCAGCATGCACATCCATGACTGGTTGACTACAGAGCCTGTTGTCTTAGCCACTGCACTAAATAAGATACTTGGACCTGCAGAATTATACAGAGGAGAAATGTGACCACGTTTAAAAGGATGGGCAGAAAAAACATTCAGAATGTAAGATAAACCACAGAGCTAGAGAACAAACGGGGCCTATTTCCTTGCAATCAGTTCACTGAAGCTTCAAGTACAATGCCAGTGGATATTACGGAGGTGGCTAAAGGCAGGACAGCAGTGGGAAAGGGAGTCTGGAAAAAAATAGATAGCAAATAAATAAAGAGCTTAGTCCTTTCCATAGTAACAACTATACCTCTGGCTGCAACATTGCCAGTACTATGAGAACCTTACAGAAATGAGGCAGACCCTGTTTTTCAAAAGAGTAATAATGAAAAAATAAAGTCCTGTGGTGCTTTTCCTCTATCAGCTCTGCTTATAAATTCATAGCACAGCATGGAGGTTATTAAAATCCCATATGTGAGAACCACACACAGCACAAAGAGATATGAATTGGCGTTCCATGGAGATAATGCTATCTAATGGGCAAAACAAGTAGTAGGGTTTCACTTTTATTCTGAGTACATTTGAAAAGGGCTCAGCATCCAACTACTGTACATGGATAGCTGACTGTCCAAAGACTATTTCTCACCCCCTTCCTTCTTATGGATTAATAAGTGGGAGTAAAAAGTAGGGTTGTTATCTGCCCACATCTGGGTATTCCCATGACATTTTTTTTTTACTTGCAACTGTTTGAAATATAGTGGATTAAAAGCGTCTCAGTCTGCCTTGACACAGAAGAGAAGCAGAGCAAATCTCCCCCTGCACCCTCTTATGGCATCAGACAGGCCAAGGAGTCAGAAGAAACTTAGGATTTCTGCTCCAGAGTCCACCGGAGACTCACCTTGAAACCCAAAGCAGGCTAGTTTACTACTTTGTTTTGTCAGCTTTGTTTGTTAAAGATTTTTTTTCAGTCATAGAAGGCTGGCCTAGCTGAATAGCCTATCAGGGGAAATCAAACACAAGTAATAGTAGCAAATTCTATTTTATATGACCTGGCAAGAATAGAATGCTGTATCTCAGATCAAAAAACCAATTTTAAGAATATCCTATGACCTCAGTCAACAGAATACCCTACCTATATCTAAAATTTCCTAAATTACTTAGTGCTATAATTTAATTATTATTATTAGGACAAAATAATTATTTTTCATTTATTTACATTCAAAATCCAGTCTTCAAAAGCAAGTAAATTTGGGGACTTAAATACTTGGGCCAAGGGAGAGGCAGAAAACTCTACTGAGGAGCTAGGAAATTTAAAATCTAACTAGAACACGAAAAAATTCTACAGCCTTCTCAAGCTGCCAAAACCAGAATCAAACCAAAAAGCATCTAAACAGAATCTAAGCTAAAAATCTATCCATATAGCAAAAGATAACAAAGATATGAAATTAATTAAAATATAACAAATTTTGGAGTTGGGACATCATCCCTTCATTTGGCAAATATGTAAGGAGCACTTACTATGTGCCAGGCACTGTACTGTCCCCTGAGGAATTTTGCAGGAAGATAGACAAAGTCCCTGTCCTCAGGGAGCTTACATTTAGTGCCGAGAGGGAAGGTAAAAGAACACCTCCCACAGCCCTACAGTCACCATTGTTAAGGAAATTTAAAGGGTTTGGTTATTGACTTAAAGATTTCTCAAGGAAACTGAATCCCCAATATAAAAATTAATTGCTGAGTCTCTCCTGGTAGCTTGAAATGAGAAGTAACAATCTTGGGAACTTTGAGATAATCTTCTTCATTAAGTTAGGCAGAGAACTGGAAAAAGCCCACTATAAAGCAAGAAGAATGCAGTAAGATGAAATACCATGCTGGAGAGAGGTTAAGGGTAAAATGAGTCCCAGTATGGGTAAGTGAGGATGCCAGGCCCTAAAATAAAACTTCCATGTTAAACTTCTTAGAACTCTTAAAAACCTCTACTGATCTATGTCAGCCATCTATCATATCTGAAAAGATAAGATTTTCTTTTGCTGGTAATTTGGATAATACTCCTCTTTCAGAAATCTTCTACACAGAGGTGAAGAATAATCTCTTGCTGGTTATCAGGAGATAAGCAGGTAGATAGAGCAGGAATTAATAAAAATCTCAAGGCTGGCTCTAGGGAATGTTGGGGTCTAGGTTTAACTCTAACACCCACAGTTATGAGATCATTAGGCAAATCACTTTATCTCTCTATGTTATTATCTCAAATGCCACCTGTAGATAATAGCCCCTACCCTGTCCAAGCTCTCAGGGTTGTCAGGAGAATAAAAACAAAAAGGATTTTAAAATAAGGAAGGAGCACATTTGAAAAGCTTGCAGCTTCACAATTCAGTTCACCCTGGCTTGAGCCTCTTGGCTGAGAAATAAAAATAGCAACCACAATAATAGCAATTGCTATAATTTACTGAATGCTTAATACATGTACCAGGCACATTTTTCATTTAGTTCTTACAACAACCCTGTGGGGTTCCTATGATTATTAGCCACAAATTACAAAGGAGTAAGCTAAGGGCCTGAAAAGTTAAGTGTCTTGTGAAAATTTACATATCTAGTGAATCAAACTCATAGCCATCTAACTTTTACAAGTTAAGCCACTAAGCCTTCCTGGTTCTTAGCCATCTCTCAAGATTCACTCCAGTTCAAGTCAGTATGATTCAATTCAATTCAATCCATAAACTTTTTTTTTTAATATATAGGCTTTCAGAGTCCAGGTTGCTTACATATCTGTAGACGACACACACATAACCTTGCTAGAAGTTCCCAACTTAAATAAAGAACATGAATAAATATCCTAGTGAAAGTAAGGTGACTATGCAGACAAGAGACCAATGCCCCAGCGTCTTGGCATTTACCATTTGGTTTCCTATCAGAACACTAAGCTGATTATGGCAAACTCAGGGTCATAAAGTGACTCTCAAGGTCATAAATTCCTGCCAGAACTGAGAAAGGAAATTCTTCCCATCTTATTAATAACACTTACACTAATTTATGCAGCTCTACTTAAGGTCCTAATTCATAAGCCAAACTTGTCATCAATGTAAGCTTATCCTCACCCACAGAGAGAAAACAGAGTCAGTTTCCAAAATATCTTCCCTTCTCGCTGTCCAGAAAGCCCATCTTCCTGATTGCTTGTATAGTTCTAGGTATTCGAGGGATTTAAAACAAATACAAGGAATGATCCGATCCTCCAAGGTAATTATAGTAGCAATCACACATATTTATGGAGTGCTTACTTTTGTGCCAGATACTGTTGTAACTAATTATATTGATTCATTTAATTCTCAAAACAGCACTCTGACATAGATATTGCTATTACTTCTACATAACAGTGAAGAAACTGAGATGCAGAGAGTTTAAGTGACTTGCCCAAATGTTTGAACTGGGATTTAACCTCAGTCTCTCTCCAGAGTTGTGTCCTTAACCACTACATCGTACTACCCTACATGTAATCTAGATGGAAAGAAATCAGATTTGAGACAATTACTATAAGTGGGTATATCTAGTTCCATAATAAATAATAGATAAGAATGTTGATAGAGTTTAAAAGTTCAAAAGTAAGTTTTTTGGAGGAAAGAAGACTCATGACTGATACAGAATTTGAACCCCCCAAATTTCCTTCTGTTTGTAATGTTTGCCCATCTTTCTTTACCCAGAAAATGCTTCCGCATTCTTTATCTTGAGATATTTTTGGGTTTTTTTTTTAAACATGTGTTAATGAAGTATAACAAGTACACAAGGAAAACAGAACACTATTCCAACTTGTATCACTATCGCTTAATTTTACCTGTTTTGGCTTATATAAATGAAATATTATGGTATGCATTCTCTGCATCTGGCTTTGTTTGCTTACCATTGTATCTGCAAGATTCATGAATGCTGTGCATACCACTAGCTCATTCACTATTTCATTATATGAATATATGATGTATCATTTTGACATATCATTTTTTCATTCCACTGTTAATGAGCACAGGGTTATTTTTGATTTGCATGAACATGATTGTATACTTCCTTTCATGCCAAATGTACCCATGAATGTGAGGTATCTAGGAATGGAATTACTGGGTCATAGCATTAAGTGTATGTTCTCATTATCTTTTTGTTGTTAATTTATGGCTTATTTCCACTCTGATCAGAGGAAATATCCTGTGTGACTTCAACTCATTGAATTTTTTAAAGACTTGCATTATTGACCAGTATGTGATTAATTTGGTTAAAGGTGTTATGTTTACTTGAAAAAGATGCATTCTGTAGCTTTTGGATGTAGAGTTCTATATGTCATTTAGATCAAGTTTCTTAATTGTGTTATTCAAATCTACTATATCTTTACTCATAGTTTTGTCGGCTAATGCTAATAGTTAAAGAAGGAAAAGGGTATTAAAACCACCAACTATGATTGTCAGATTATCTACTTCTCTTCTTAGTTTTGTTAGTTTTTGCTTTAAATATTTTGTGCTATTAAATGCATATCTTTTCGGATTATTAAATATTCCTGTCAAATTGCCCATTTTGTCACTATGTTATGGCATCTTTTATTTTTAACATGATTTCCTTCCTTAAAATCTATAATGCCTAATATCAGTACAGCTGTATTAGCTTCTTTATCATTGGTGTTTGCACAGTATATCTTTTTCCATTATTTTATTTTTAACCTTTCTGTGCCTGATATTTAAGAGTATGTCTCTTTATGTAGCCTAAAATTATTTTTTACGTAGTTAAGCAATATGTCATTTAATGAGAATATTTAGGCCATTTATATTTAATGTAAATACAGACATATTTGAATTTAAATCTAACACATTCACAGTTGTTCTCTATTTCATTTGTTCTTTGGTCCTATATTTTTCTCCTGGCTTTTAAAAAATTTATCAAGTACTTAAGAAAATTTCCCATTTATTATCTCTTAGTTTGTTACATCTCAATTCTTTTGTTATTCTTTTTAGTAATCACCCTAAAATTGCATTATTAATTCTTGGCTTACTAGAATATAATATAATGTATGCCTTCATAAGTTCTGAAACATTGCAAGAGCCTTACAACATTTTAATACTTTACCCTGCTCCTGCATTTTTGGCTACTAATGCATAGTATTTTAATCTTACTAGACATTATTACTTGTTTTGCACAACATTTATCTATATGCTCCTTTATATTAAACCTTTCTCTTACTCTTCATTGCTTCTTTCATTTCTGTACTTCCATCTGGGATCATGTTCTTTTGCCTGAGCAGCTTCTTTCAATATTTTAGTGTGGGGGCCAATTGCAGTGACTAATGCCGGTAAATCTCAGCACTTTGGGAGGCTAAGGTCAGAGGATTGTTTGAGCCCGTCAAGACCAGCCTGGGCAATATAGAGAGACCCTGCCTCTACAAAAAAAAATAATAATAATTAGCCAGGCATAGTGGCATGCAACAGTAATCCTAGCTACTTAGGAGTCTGAAGTAGAAGGATCACCCGAGTCCAGGAATTCAAGGCTGCAGTGAGCTTTGGTCATACCACTGCACTCTAGACTGGGTGACAGAGCAAGACTCTGTCTCTACAACTTTAAAAAAAATAAATAAATAGATAAATAATATTTTAATGTGGGTTTGCTGTTTACAAATTACCTGCTTTTGTTTATCCACAAATATTTTATTTTTATTTTGAAAGATATTTTCAGTTGATATAGAATTAAGTTGGTGGTTACTTCCTTTCAGTACTTTGAAGATGCCACTTCATCGACTTCTGGATTCTAGACCATTTCCATTGAAAAGGCAGCAGCTTCAGGAACTACAGTTCCTTTGAAGATTGGTTTTTTTGGTTTCGTTTTCTGACAGACTTTAAGATTTTCTTTTCTTCTTCTTAGGTTTTCAGCAGTTTCGTTCTAATGTACCTAGGTAAGTTTTTATTTGTAGTTATGCTGCTTAGGGTCCATGGAGGCTTTTGAAGTTGTGTGTTGAGGCTTTATCAGTTTTGAAAGATTTTTAGCCAATAGAGATTCAAATGTTACTTCTGCCTTATTCTTTCTCTTCCCCATTTCTGGGACTCCAACATACTTATGTTATACCAATGTTTCTTAAACTAGTTGTGATTAATATTTTTCCTTTTTATTTATAATCCCTTAGAGTCTAATTTTGTCATAAAATATGCTATTAAAATGTTGTGGCAAAATCAATTGGTATAAACATTTATGAACACTCTATGTTGTCAGGGACCAGCACCAGAAGTGGTCTCAGGACCATACTTTGAGAAGCACCATTTTTCACTGGGTGTCTGCTATGCTCTTGTCTTTATCTTTCACCTTTTTAATCTTGATGCTTTGATCCATTATTTTTATAAACATTTTCAGCTTTACTAATCAACTCTTCTACTATGCATAATCTGCTATTAAACATATCTCTTAGATTCTTAAGTTTTTCACTTCTAGAATTTCCCCTGTATTCTTGTCTACAGATTCCAGTTGTGAAATAATCAATCTGATATCTATTTTCTTACACATATTAATCATAGTTGTATTGAAATCCATCTGATAATCCCAATATATCAATAACCTACAGTTCATTTGTTTTCACTAAGAAATTCATTTATTTGGTTACATTTCCTGACATGCCTGGTAATGTTCTATTGCCTATCATACATGGTAAGTAAAATAATTATTTAGACCCTGAAATCCTACAGAGAGGATTCCACTTTTTTCTGGAAGACAGAACATACACAGATTATCTTGATCCACTAGAGAATGGTCTATGTTCAGTTTGCCCATACTATTAGAATCTAGCTCTTCAGATTCTCAATTGAGAATCTGCCATGTTTATAAAGATCCTTCTTGCTTGGGAGGCTCTGAACTACAATTTCTGTCTCTTCAGTTCTCTGGGATTGCTTACATTTCTGCTTAGATTTTTGGCCTTTTAAACTACTGCATTCTTCTTGGCTTCTCAGTATCTCACTGCTAGTGTGGTGTAGAAATCTGCAAATTCCTCAGGGAAAGTCACGTGCAGAATTCTGGCTGAGATCTCTGTGGTTCCTTCTCTCCAGAATCTTGGTCCCTCATATTGTGGCTGTCTTATTATCCCTGAACGTGAATTTTCGTCTACCAGTCCCACTGCAATTCCTGTAAGATCTAGGCTACTATGCCTCTTCTAAGTATTGCATATGCATCACAGGAAACAACCCACAGAGGTCCCATTCACCTCAATGCATTTCCTTCTTTGAGAATTCTTGATCTTTCAAATGCTAGCCCATTTTGGTGTACTCTGATTCCTACAAACAGTAATTTATTCAGCTTCTTGGTGGGAGGGTGAGCCTGAGAGCAGCTACTTCATCATGACTACAAGGTCTGTGCTCTTGTGAGGATTAAATGATGTATAAAAATAGCAGACATCACTAAATAATAGTAAATACTCAATAAATGTTTACTAATATTATTATTGCTACCTATTAGCTAGATTTTATCAGGGGCTTCTTTAAGTGTCATATTCCGAGGAGTCCTCACTCCAGACTCCAAATTCCAAATGTTGTCTATATCAACACTTGCCCCTGGCAAAGCAAGGATGGTAATATTGCCTTTTGGTTAGATGGCTGTATTTGCTAGATTTTCCTGGTGCCCTATAATCTCTTATCATCACACTAACAGTTCTCTAAAGAAGTGGTCTTTTTTTTTCTTTTTTTTTTTTTTTAGCAGCCCAAACTATTTTCTAACAATATCTTGTGCAGATCCCCAACAAATGAATCCCAAGCTGCCTGTTTGGTTTACTCCATCACAACCTTCTCTACAATAGATAGTTAACTAGATAGATAAACAGATGGTAGATAACAAACACTCCTGAGTTACACACTCCTGGAGCCAATCAGCTCTGAGGAACACATTTTAAAAACTACTACCATGGTGACAATTTCTGGACACTGCCTCTCTTAAAATGAAATAGTCCTTAAACATTCATGCCATAATTTGGGAAACATTCATTACCCAGTACCTTATTCTATTTAGGTCTCATTATAGAAAGGTTCAGTACGGCTTAAACAAATTTCTGGTGATTTTTACATATCATTCCATCCCTTTGGAGCTCACTAGAACTCAAGTTATCACTCTATTTTCTCCATAATGTGCTAAATACATGTAACACCCCAAACACTATGCTTCTTTGTCATCCAGGTCATCTGATTTTTTTCTGTTATTATCTTTGTGAGACTCATTCACATTTCATTCTTTCTCATTTCATTCATTTCAGGCTACATAGTGTTCCGTGACATATACAATATATTTATCTATTCTACTGTTGGTGGACATTTTTATTATTTTCAAATATGGCTATTGTGAATAAAGCTGCTATAAACATTTATGTACATGATGCTCAGTGGTCATATGTTCTCACTGTGCCTGGGTATACACCTAGAAATAGCATTGCCATGATGTAGGATATGCATATGTTCAATTCTAACAATAGCAATAAATAGTTTACCACAGGGGTTGCACTAATTACACTCACACCGGCACTGTCATACAGTTCAATTCCTGCATATCCTGGCCAACACTTGGTTTGATCCATCATTTTTTGTTTAGTTATTCTGGTAGTATTTTTATCTCATTGTGGTTTTAATTTGCACTACCCTGATGAGTGATGAGGTTAAGTACCCTTTTACTTATTCATTGCTCATCCCACAATCCTCTTTTTAAAGCCCCTTTTCACATTTCCTGCCCATTTTAAGAATACTTCCTAAGAGTCCCCATCTGCCTTACTCCTCTCAGGATCTTCTCCCTAACATCCTCTCATTTATTTTTCTTAATGTAGATTGATATGACTTAGCTGCCATATGTTTTTCTGTATTTATTTGCTTCTTCCATGATTCAGATTCTCTCCAACAAAGGAGTGCATTGTCGGAACAAATTAGGCCATCAGGTAACCTCCATATCCTCCCCCTTCCTCTTCCTCTGCTGCTCTATGGTCCTCCTGTTTCGCCTCATCAAAAGCCTGGGAAACTTCTCTTCAGAAATTTCTTGTGTGCTCTGTGAGGCTTGTTTGTTTGTTTGCTTAATTCTTTTTCATGACTCCACCACTCCCCTCTGCCATGTGGGGCACCTGGCACAGATTGATTTTCGCAGATGGGCTAGGAGAGAAAGGACCCACAGGAGGCCACTCTCAGGTCTCAGATGCCAAATTTGACCACTTTCTGGGAGAGGCCTGTTTTTCTGGGAGATGAGCCACACACCACAAAGAGAAAGAGCTGCCTCCCAGCTCTTCTAGTCTTCCTCCAGTGCAGGCTCAGTTCTCAATAACCGCAAACCAAAAGCCGTCATGAGATTCTCCCTTTCTCCACCATGGAAAACTACTTGGCCAGAGTTTGACAGGCACAGATGGTACCACCAGCTGCAAGTGTTCTCAATTTTTGTTGACTCTAAACTGCCCTTTGTATTAATATTTTTTGCAGTTTGTTCAATGGGAGATGAGGCTAAAAGTCTAACCTGGGACTAAAATTCATGGTGGGAGATTTAGGCGAGTTTGCCGAGAGTGAATGGGGTTAGGGATATTGGCAAGATGCAGGGAGAAAAAGGCTTGAAAAGAAAATATATAGTCAAAATGAAGTAGAAATCAATTGTTAAACAAAAGATTAGGACCCATAAAAGGAAGAGAAACTAGGAAATATAAAACATTCTTGGCCGAGCCCGGTGGCTCACGCCTGTAATCCCAGCACTTTGGGAGGCCGAGGCAGGTGGATCACGAGGTCAGGAGATGGAGACCATCCTGGCTAACACGGTGAAGCCCCATCTTTACAAAAATACAAAAAATTAGCCGGCCGTGGTGGCAGGCACCTGTAGTCCCAGCTACTTGGGAGGCTGAGGCAGGAGAATCACTTGCCGCTCGGGCGGCAGAGGTTGCAGTGAGCCAAGATCGCGCCACTGCACTCCAGCCTGGGCGACAGAGTGAGACGCCATCTCAAAAGAAAACATTCTTAGGTCTGATGATAATTTTTCCGCTGATTTGAAATGGAGCCAGAGCTCTACACCATGAAAGTTGGGAATGAGGGAAATAAAAAACAACAAAAAAACACCATCCTAAGGAATTGCTCTCTACATGGTTACAATAGCCTAAGATGACCATTCTGCATGTGTGAAGCGCCATCAGACCACGATGATCCTTTGTACAAAAACACTAAAAAAAGCAAATTTTTAATTTTTTTTTTGGGGGGGGGAAGGAATTTCGTTCTTCTTGCCCTGGCTGGAGTGCAGTGGTGTGATCTCCGCTCACTGCAACCTCTGCCTCCTGGGTTCAAGCAATTCTCCTGTCTCAGCCTCCTGAGTAGCTGGGATTACAGGCGCATGCCACCATGCTCAGCTAATTTTTGTATTTTTATTAGAGACGGCATTTCCTCATATCGGTCAGGCTGGTCTCAAACTCCTGGCCTCAGGTGATCTGCCCACCTTGGCCTCCCAAAGTGCTGGGATTCCAGGCGTGAGCTACCGCACTCAGCCTTAAAAAAGCAACTTTTAGAATCATTTACATATAAAAAAGTAAACATCATCCATTCTCTGCAAAAAATTCTATCCAAAGATCTATCAACAAGGATGCCTAGAAAGACAGGAAAAATGATATTTCTTACTACTAGGGACAATGTTATCAATTCTGAGAACTTTTTCTCATCCTCCCAAAGTAAGAGTCTAAAAATCCATATCCAACCTTTTTTTCACTCTTTGTACTCCATATCCAAACTGCTACTTCACATACCAAATACCAAGGCCATCAGTCTAAGGTAGGGACAAGAGCCAAGAGGCCTGGAGTAAGCTCTTTTTACTTCAAGCATAGTGATATGCTGAAATCTATCCTTAGTGGAAAGAAACTGAAGAGGGTTTCATCCAACGAGGGAAGTATCAAAGGGTCTATAAACATGTCTTCTCATTCTGAGGAATGGCACCATATCATTGTAACCTGCAACCCCTGCGACCCCAGTAGACACTCAAGAAAAGGTTCAGTTATATGATTGCAATTACTTGAGTTTGTCTATGTGTCAGACATGACACTAAGAACTTTACATACATGTTGAGAATCTTCACAACAATTCTACGAGGTAGGTTCCATTATTAACTTCCTTTTATATTTGAAACCTAGAGAGTTTAAGAAATGAAATGAGGTCTACCAGGTGGTAAGCAGTAGGTCATAAAAAAACAAGGCCTGGATACTCAATGATATAGTTTGGCTCTGTGTCCCCACTCAAATCTCATTTTGAATTATAATTCCCAGGGTTGGAGGGGGGACCTGGTGGGAGCTGATTTAACTATTGGAGGCAAACTTCCCCCTTGCTGTTCTCATGGTACAGTTCTCACAAGATTTGATTATTTGGAAGTATGTAGCACTTTCCCCTTCTCTCTCTCTCTCTCTCTCTCTTTGCCCTGTGAAGATGTGCTTGCTTCCCCTTTGCCCCCCACCACGGTTGTAAGTTTCCTGAGGTCTCCCAACCATGCTTCCTGTAGAGCCTGTGGAACCATTAGTCAATTAAACCTTCTTTCCTCATAAATTACCCAGTCTCAGGTAGTTCTTTACAGCAATGTGAGAACAAACCTACATACTCAATAACATGGCTTTCTCTGCTCCAGGCTTCTAATGTCCTGGACAGCCCCCAGTTTCCAATTTCTCAGTCATGCCCTAAAAGTTTTGGTTTAATCCTTTCTTCTTATTCAAGATTTCTTTGCATGACTTCTGAAGTGCTTTGGTTTTCACTTCTTTTCTTGTCTACAATCTTTCTGTACCGAGGTGAGTTTTATTTGTTTTAAGTAGGTATACATGTAGGAGTGTTTTGGTTTGCTAGTTTTATTTATTTTTAAATTTAACTTGTAGGTAAGACAAAGTAGCCCAAAAGGTAAAAAAGGAATATAATTCACATAGATATTACTACTTTATATATGTATATTATAATACCTAGAGTAACCACTAAGAGAACCATTCAAAATGATAGACTCAAAATCACTGTAAATATATAAACATGAAATCCAAAAAATGTTCAAGTAACCCTGAGGAAGATAAGAAAAGACAAACAGAAACATGAGAAATGGTGGAAAGAAACAGAAAACAAACAATTAAATGGCAAATTTAAGCCCTAGCATATCAATAATTATTTCACATATAAATGGTCTAAATACACTAATTAAAATTCAGATTTGTGGAGTGCAGAGTGGATAAAAACAACAATCCAACAATATGCCCTTCATAAGAATTGATACACCCAACAACTTGGATAACTCTCAAGGGAATTATGTTGAATATAAAAATCCTATCTCAAAAGGTTACATACTACATGATTCCATTTATACAACGTTCTTAAAATGGCAAAATTATGGCTTTGGAGAACAGATTAGTGGTTGCCAGGAGTAAGGAGGGGAGAGAAGGAGGGAGCTGTCTGTGGCCATAAAGGGGTAGCATGAGATATCCTTGTGATAGAACTGTTCTGTATCTTGACTGTGGTATTGGTTACACTAACTTACACATGTGATAAAATTATATAGCATTAAACATGCACACACATGCAAATACACAAAGGCATGTAAAATTGGTGAAATATGAATAAGGTCAGTGGATTATATTAATGTCAACTTTCTAGTTGTGACATTAAACTCTTCACATAAGATGTTATCATTGGAGAAAACTGGATGAAAGGTATATGGGATCTCTTTGTATTATTTCTTACAACTGCATGTGAATCTATAATTATCTCATAATAAAATGTTTTCTTTTTAAAAAAAAAAAGGTTTAGGGGAGAAGGAGGAAATATACACTAAAAAGTAAGAGTCTAGCATCTACCTAGTCTTCCAATTTCTCCATTCCCTTCACTAGGGGTAACCACTGTAGTATTTTCATGCATGTCCTTCCAGAGTTAGTCTATAGTCTCTTCATATATAAATATGCATGAATGCACTCACACATTTGGATCTATATTTTTCACACAAGTTTTAACACTATGCACACTTTCCCCTACCTTGCTTTATCAACTTATATTTGAGCTTTGAGTAGTGACAGAGCTTCCTTGTTTTAATAGCTGCATAGTATTCCATTTTATGAATAAATCCTGATTTATTTAATCAATCCTTTCTTCTCAGAAAAATATGATCGAACAAAAAATAGACATTTGATTTATTTCCAAATATTTCCTACTGTAAGCAATGCTCCAGGATGAGCCTGTGATCACTGAAATTGACTTTTTTTTCTAACCGAGTCAACCCCTCCCCAACCATTTACCTTTGAAAATCAACCGTTGGTCCTGGGCTTCTAGTCACTTCACACTGTTCCATCCTCTGAACTTGGGAAATGACAAGTAGATGCTTTTTTATCTTTGTAACTATGGCCTTGGCTTTGCATGACTTGGCTTCTCCTTGCTACTTTACTTTATTTGGTGGCTTGTAACTTTTCCTTAGCAAAAATAAACCTATTTCTAATTCCTTCAGACACTTTTCTCCTGTCTAGGAACATTTTCTGTTTCAATTTTTTCCCAATACCTAGAACACCTTCTCTTCTTTATTCACTTCCTTGCTATCTCTTTTATAATTTGTCCTCCTTGAATGAGGAAATAATTTTTCTTACAACCCCATTTTAACAATCAACTCAATCCAAAGTATAATTCCCCCATCTCCTTCTGTACAATGGAAGTAAGGTATTCTAATATGCCTTGCATGTGTGTAAACTTTGATAAATAACATGGGGTATACTCTAATGGGATGCAGGCACTTACATTTTGACATTATATGATCTCTGTCCTTTTTCTCTTCATGTACCACCTCCTTTGGAATTTGGAACCTCTTGAAATTTGCAAGTTTTTGGAATTTGCAACCTCTTGAAACAGGTATTTAAAACAGAACAGCAGGTATAGCTCAATGAATGTTGTTATAAAAACCAAGAAAAAGAAAAGAGGACCATATCCAAATGCCCATTGCAGAAAACCACAAAAAAAACATTTTTTGGTTATTTCTAAATTTTGTTTTCATCACCAAAATAATAGCTCAGCTCTTGCAATGGTGTATTAGCTCATTTCTGCCAAAGAATCAACGAATAAAAATGTTGATTGAATTTAATATGGGTCTGGGTGGATGTGTGTCAATATTAATGTAAAATTAAGGTACAATAGGTAAATAACATGTACGATGATAGAGCCACAGCTGTTTCAAAACTGTCCCCAAGTAATTTTTAAATGCATGTCTCCAGTGTCTGGTAAGTACTCAATGCATATTTGGTAGTAAATTTGAATGAATAAATGAGAATGCTTGCTCTTGCAAATAGGTTCTTCTTAAAGAATCTAAGATATGTTCATGTCATTAGACATGTCAGATGTCTGTTTCATTAGTGCTGCATGAGCCCATGATTATAAAAGTGTAATAAAAATTAGGCGATGCAGCTTTTCTTTGGTTTTTCCTCTTCCGGTAAATATCCAGTAGCCCTTGCAATATTCCATTATGTACAAGCTCTGCCTCATCCCTAACCATTATTACTCTATGGGGCAGGACTATTTTAGCGTCTGATGTATTCCACCAGGTGAAGCAAACAAATTAGACAGAGTACAACAGCTGCTTGATATAGGATGTCCTCATGTTTTCGTTCTTCTTTTTAATACACCCAAGCATCACATTTATTTTTTCAACAGCTGCTGCACATTGAGCAGACTTCTTAATTAGCTAATGTTTGCAAGGCCTTTTGAAGATAAAAAGCCCTATATAAGTGCTAAGTGTTATTATTACTTTGACAAAAGAGTTGTCTTTTACCTTGGCTCACTGCAAAATGTGTGAGCTTTCCTTCTCTCTAACTAGAAGTAGTCAAAGTATAGGCTGCATAAACCACAGGAGAAAGAACTTAGAAATTCAGCTGTGGACCCTCAACAGAGGCAATTGAGCACTCTGGAATGTTCCTTCCTATTTTAATGTACTCTTCACCAGGCACCAAAAGAAAAGAATGGTGGGGGTGGGAAGGGGTTAGAAAACACTTTTTCTGTCTCTAGAATGCTTTGAGAGAATGGAAATACTTACAGCACCCTCTTTCTGAAAAGGACTTTTTTTATGTGAAACCTAACATTTATTTCTCTTAGCTTGATTTTATAAAACAAAGCAAGCATTTAGCTATCACAGATTGCATCCTTGCAAATAGATATCTATGATCTAGGGACAAAAAATGATGTACCTGAACCAAATTTATGTGTAAGTTACCTTATCCCCTTTCTCATTACCAGGAGGCAGGATACTGGAAAAAGAAATCTATTAAAATACAAACCAAAAGATCAAGAAAGCCTCCACAGCTCAGTGCTCATACCTGACACCTCACACACTCACCTTTGCTTATTAAAAACACTACCCTTCAGAAGATGAAGCTTCTGTCCTTGGGAATCTTCTATTTTTAGCACAAGTAAAACAAAAACTCTAACAATAACAACCACAGTAATAACTACCCTTGGCACCTATTTACCAGGTCCCAGGCTATGTGCATGTGCCTTACATATATTAACTTGTTTACTTCCCACAAGGACCTTGAAAGTTTTTGTAATCTCCATCTTACAGATGAGAAAACAGGCCCAGCAAGGTCAAGCGACATGCCCCATGTCATTAAGTCAGCACTAGAGGCATAATTTGAACCCGAGTTTGCTGGGCCACCAACCTGAGCTCTTTAAACAAATGATGCTACTTCAAAGCCATAATCATTAGAGCCATGACAGTGGTACAAATAAGTGTGGTGTCATTCCTGTTACCATCTGTTATCACAAAAAGGCAGAAGCCAGGCACCGTGGCTCACGCCTATAATCCCAGCACTTTGGGAGGCTGAAGCAGGAGGATCACTTGAGCCCAGGACTTAGAGACCAGCCTGGCCAACATAGCAAGACCCTATCTCTACAAAAAGTAAATAAATAAATAAAATTAAAAAAAATATTTTAAATATTAAAGGAGGAGGCAAGAAGAGAGGCAAGGAGCATGTCTGGCTGGTAGGATCAGGGAAGTCACTGCAAACTGACTTCTATCCCTTTTGTGAGGAGATAGGTTTGCTCCACCCAGCAAAGTGTGGAAGTAACACTCCCATTTGATACTATTCCCATTTCAGAATTTATTCAATGGATAGGAGTGAAAATAATAGGAGAAGATGAAGTCAAAGAACAAATAAATGGCCATGCCATGGAAATGAATGCTAGCCTTCAGTGGTAATTTAAATTAGGTATTTTCATCTTGACTTTTTAAGTAAATAAATTACTTAAATTTAATTAAAATAGATGATGTTATGACCAGTTTTTCCCATTGACAATGAATTTTTAATTCTGGGTATATGGAAACATAGGACAGTGGTGTCATTAACTGAGAGGGAAAGGAATTTAGAGGAAAAAGAATTGAGAATGGGGGAAATGATAAAATATACTAACAGACCCAAAATTGGAATTTTTTTCATGAAAACCTCCAAACTGTTTTGGCGATTGTGAATAATACTGCAATACAATGTGTGTGTGTGTGTGCGTGTGTGTGCATGTCTGTGTATAATAAAACATTACATTGTACCCCATAAATACATACATTATTATTTTTCAATCAAAAATAAAAATTTACATTAAAAAAACTGAAATGATGAGGCAAGGACTACACACCCAGTTTCAGTACCGTCTGCCCAGGCAGAGCTCTTAATCAGTCTGTTTCTCCCATCACTTGAAAGCTGCTGTCTCTGCTTCCTGGTGCCAAAGTACACTTATGGAACAAGGACACACTCGATAGTCTCACATGCCAAAATAAAAAACACTTTTTTGTGTGTGTTCTCCCCAGATAAGGCTAGGAGTAGAAAATACTATCTGTTATTACACAGCTCTAGGGCTGCAAGTTAAATGTTTGCAAAGGTAGAAATCCATGCTCCAGATGAACCCGGAAGAAATCTCAAAGAACTGGGGACAATTTGTGCTCCTTAACCAAAAGGAGGAGTAGGGGAAGTGAGATGCTTACTGTTTGTGACTAATATATTAGATTCATTACTCAAGAACAACATCCTTGTGAGCCCTGTAATTACCACCACGAAACTGAGGTTGTTGACCTACAAAATGTAGATCAAAGACTAAATTTGCATTTCATACAAGAATCCTTCCAGGCTCTAGCAAACTGGGATGGCCACATTGCTGCTTTGAAAACCAGAACAGGAAGCATAAAATATTGTTATTCAAAAGTTATAATATAGGGGAGACAGAGAGGTTCAGATACGAGAGAATCTCGGACTCGCTACTGCCAACAGGTGACATCAAAATCCTCCATAATCTGACCCAACCACTCTTTCCAAATAGATCTTCTCCATTATTATCTTTCTGGCCTCTAGGCTTCCTCTAAACTGAACCAATTGCTTTTCTGTCTCCAACATATCCTGCATTTCCCACTTCCACTTGTTAATTCCAGTTGTCACTTTTTTCTAGGATGCCTTTCCACTACAACTCTCGGTTTTCAAATACTTCCCCTTATTCAATGTCATGTGTCACTTCCTTGGGGTAGCCTTTCACTCAGGCACAGTATAAATACCACATATGCTTCATTTTTCTCATGAAAACAACTTTGCCCCCTATATAATGATGCCATTAAAATAATATATTTTGGTGATAGCTTTCTTGGCCTGGAATTCCTTGACAGTGAGACCCATATCTGCTTCATCTTAGATCCTTTTTGGCACTCAATCCAGTGCTTTAAAAGTAGTAAATGCTAAATAAATATTTAATAAAAATTCTTGCAACATTTCTCACATTTATTATCATTTATTGTCAAGTATTGTTCTAGGTGCTGGGGATACACCATGAACAAAATGGACTGGAATTTCTGACTTAATGGAATTTACATTCTAAAGTGTGAGGCAGACAATAAATGAAATAAAAAACTTGTGTCAAATAGTAAAAGATGACAAGGGCAAAGATAAAAATGAAGCAGAGAAGCAATATAAAAAGGGTCAAGATGGTTAGAATTATAGATTGGATTGGGTGGGTGGATGAATGGATGGATGGATGGACATGTGAATGGGTAGACTGATGGGTAGATGGGTAGGTGAATGGATTCATTACATAGAAAAAAATTGGCTTTACTAGTGGGAAAATAAACTCCAAAAACATTTTCTAATCTGCATATAAATTAGTTTCTCTATGTAAAACATTTTCTAGTCTCTATATAAATCAGTTTCTAGGGCCCAAAAAGTGACGGTTCATCTTACCCACAATAATCTTAGAAAAATCGGGAAGAAAAATCTGATTCTTCAGTTTATCGCCATATTGACTTTCAGGTGCCCCGAGCAAGTCACTCTTGGTGACCTTACAAACATATGTTAATGCCTATGAGTTTATGAAGAAACCATTTCTTTAGGTTAGAAAGAGCATGTTTTAGTCCGGGGATATGTCTATGAAGGGAATGATCCTTTCAAATGAGAATTAACCATTGAAGATGAAAAGGAAAAAGATGGAAGGAAAAGGAAGGTCTTTAAATTGAAAGATGGATGAGTTATCTGTTTACGCTAATTCTATCAAGTCTGGAGTAAAGATAATTTTCACAAAGCAACAGGGATGTAATATCTTCAGACCCATAGTTGTCAGTTCCTGCATCACACTGAGTTCAGTAGAGTTCATTAAACTTAGTACTACTAATTTACTAATTTTTATTTGCAACACGGAATAGGGAGAATCCTTGTATGTGGAAATGAAGTAGCTTCCTAGTGCAAAGCTCAACGAGGTGGCCACATTTTTCATGGTTGGTTCCTGCTGCGGTCCTGCTGCTTTATCACTGAGAAAAACAGCAAGAGGCTTTATATTTTCTACATTATTTTACAAATTGATTTCAATTTTAGGAAAAACATTTATTTGTGGCTAAAACTCCACTGCAGACTCAAACAGTGAAAAACACTTAGTGAATAAGAACATCCTTTTAGTGTTCCAAGCTAGCTCTTTGAATAGAGAAAGCAGCATAGCCATTCAAGGGCATTTTTATTTCCCTCATGATTTTCAAGGCTCAGAATAACTTGAATTTGGAATTTTCTACTTATTATAGAGCTAGCATTGCCTAATATCTAAAGTGGTCTCTGAATATTTCCCTTCAAGTCTCAGTCTGTACCATAAGTTATGCACTGTTCCGTGTTTTCTACCCCTCCTTTTTTCCTAGTTTCTGAGATTCTGAGAGAGAAGTGGGTAGAATGAAGACTGTATATTCTTTGGGGGTAGGAGAAAGGAAGAGGCTGAGACTCAGCTATCACAGCACCAGCAGCATGGGTTTAGGGCATTTACTCAGAACCAGAGTGTCTGAGTTATATTCCTAGCTCCATCATTACTAGCTGTGTGACTTTAGGCAATGTAACTAACATCTCTGTGCCTCAGCTTCTTCCCTGGTGAAATAAAGATAATGCAATAGAATCACCACAAGGTTCAATTAAGTTACTACTGGCAAATCACTTACAGATGGTGAATACCTGGCACATAGTGAGCTACATATATACATTTGTTATTAGTTGTTGTTCTACCTGCAAGTGGAAGAGGAAAAAAGAGTAGTCAAGGTCCCAGCTTGCTCTGGCTAGGATTCAAAGTGATACCTGAGCATGTTGAAAAATTAATGAGCAGCCTCCTTGAAGTGTGAGCCTAAGAGACACAGAGGAGCTTCCTGGGAAGTAAGTCTTCCCAAGAACTGAGCCCAACATTTTAGACCCAGTAACAAAGCATTAGTCTTGGTGGAGGGAAGTTATTCTGGTTACATCGGATTCTGATTCCATGTTAATCTAATGCACTTCTCTGGGCTCTAGGATGATAATAAGATATATCAAAAAGGTAAGCAACATTTCACTAAAAATTTTGTTAAACATTGGAGCATAGACAGCATTGTGCTGGCAGTACTTCTAAAAAGAGTGGAAGACACTGATGGGGACAGAGAGGTGTTATTCTCCACCTCGAGACAGCAGAGCAGTGGGTGTGGACCAAGTTGTTAGTAGACACAGACTGCCCAAATGGCATTCTCCACTTAGCTAAATGAAGCTAAAACTATTGATTTCCACAGCCCTCTGAATGCCACTGGAGCTGAGATATAGTTAAACCTTTGCTTTGTTACAATGTGATAACATGGTGACATGGCTCATAAACTATAAGACCATAAATAATTTCACCTGCTAGAATTATGATCCTAACAAAGTAAGGAAGATGTAAGTAATTTCATTTGTTAAGCATTAAACAAATATGTATTTAGTCACTTCTATGTCCCAGGCATTGTGTGTTAGGTGCCAGGGATTCAGCAGGCAGACAGGGAAGCAGATTTCTACCCTTAGGAAGCTCATACTCTGAAGTGCAGAGAGCAAGTCTCCAGACAACTAGAAATCAGTCAGTACTCTGGAGAGGAAGTGGCATACCATCAGATTTGGGGCATCAGTGAGGCATCTGCCCTCAAAAAATGACCTCTGCTAATAGCTGACGAATTACTAAAATCTAGCTAGGCAGAGAGATGAAGGAGGAATGTTTCATGAAACAGAAACAGCATATGCTAGGATCCAGATACCACACCTTAAAGGACTGTTGAGAGCAGGGATCAGCAAACTATGGCCTGGGACCACTGCATGTTTCTGCAAATTTAGTTTGATTGAAACACAGCCACATTCATTCATTTGTCTATTGCCTATAGATGGTTTTGTGCTGGTTTTCTCTACGATGGCAGAGTTGATTAGCTGTCACAGAGACTGTAAGGAACATGAAACCTAGAATATTTGCCAGCTGGTCTTCACAGAAAAAAAAAATGCCCACCCTGGGCTAGAGCACAGAGGGCAGTTGGCAAAGTGATGAGCATTCTCTTGGTGGATATCCTTCAGCCTTATGCAGGTGCTGGAGTGGGCAATAGTATAAAGCAAAGTAGTGAGACCACAGGTTCGCTTTGCTGTGCACTTTGCAAGTCAGACTCACAGTGATAGCCCCTGTGGCACAATGAAAAGAAGAGATGCTTTTGTAGCATGTTTTTACATTTGTGCTTCATGGAGCCCTTTATAGGATACATTTTTTTATCCAAGGTACTGGGGAGGCACCAACTCACTGCATGCTGCTGAGACCAAGACCTTTGTTTCTAGGTGGTAGCTTCAAATTTCCAGCAACACACGGAATACACATACTGTCTGACAAGCCATATTAGAAACCCTCTTAAGACAAAATGCTGAAGGGAGGTGGCACACTCCATCTGGCCATATCATCAGTGCTTGATTGAAATCACAGTTGACATTCATCCAGTTCAGAGAGCTATCTATAATATGTAAGCTGAGAACTTTTACTTTGGTGGGTTTATAATAAAAATAAAAGTTTCACTGAACTTTTGCCCCACTCAAAATTTAGTACAATGCTTCTACTTGGAATCTTCTCCCCTACCCTCCTGTAAACTTATCATTCATTGTTCTTAGTTATGTTTATTTCCTCTGCCCACAAGGACCCAGATAAATATATCACTACTTCCTGTTCCCCTAGTGCCCTGTGCTTACCACACAGTATTGTTTCTTTCCTTGCCATCTGCCCCATTCCTGTAAGATCCTTGAGGGCAAAGCTGAATCCTTCACCATTATAGGTCCATGCCTGAGACATCTGAGGGTCCTCAATACATATTTACTTAATGCATATATGAAAAGGAAAAACTAATGACTGAATTTATACTATGCAATGAAAATTTCATATATAGTTTACTATATAGCTAGCAAGCATAATTACATGAATAATGAGCCATATGTTTTTGGTATTAACTCCTATTTTCTTCACACCAAAGGATTAGCCTGGTATTGCTCAGATAATGTTCTCTTTTCTGTAGTCTATGTCTTGTTCTGCCTTTCTTTGTCCAGATTTTGCAGCCCCACTGATTCTCAGCCTTGGAGCCCCACACTGTCATTTTCTGACACTGATATGGCTAGAGTGGTCACTTCCTTATGTCAGAATTTTTAATACTTACAACAAAGACTTCTTAGTCTCTCTTTTATATAAACTTTGGTTCACAGTTTATAGAATAGAGATTTAATTAACTGTATTTCCACAGAGGTTGTTTACTCAAATTTTCCCTGCAAAGTGCTGGCTTTCAAATCTTATGCCTAGCAATGGTGCTATTTAGCTGGTGTTATCATCTTCTGTTTTCAGTACTTGTGTGTGTATTTTTTGCCAGACCAGGGACATGTGAGGCAGTTTTTACAAAGCAGAAAATGTGACTTCTTCATTGATTTCAAGTTATGATATTAAGAACACCTTGATATTTGCTGAATGTGAACTTTCTGTTTAATCGTTTTATATCCATGATCATATGGAAGCGGTCAAGCCAAATAGAAAAGGACTTAGAACTTTGTGAAATAAGATGTTCAAAATAAGAGAAAGATCACATTTCAGTCAGTAGCCTTATATTTATTCTTATTCTTGTTATTCAATTCTTAATGTTTTTTCAAAAAATCAGGAGTCAACTTGAATTGACTAGGCACATTTTTTGCACTTAGAATCTACTTTAAAATGTATAACCAGATAAATAGTATGTACTTCATTTTCAAAGCTAAATTAAGAGCCAGGAAAAAAGGTAGAATTTTGCAGGAGTCAGTCAGATCAGGTTTCTAAAAGAAGATCATAGGCTTGAATTCAGAGTTGCTAACTGTCTTGAAAGCAAAACAAGGGTACATTGGAGAAATTTAAGCTGGGTTAAAAATGGAATATCTCATGCACAGACTGATTAATAAAGAAACAAAGTGTAGGAGCAAGAAATTCTGAAATGGATTATGAAGCAAGTCAGAGAATAAGAATTCAAGAACTCAGTCTTTAAAAAAAAGAAATCATCTAAAGTAAACAAAGAAAAGAGAAAGACTCAGTCTGAAGTAGCAAGGTAACAGCTTTTCCTGATGCTGACAATTCCATATCTTCACACCTAACACATGTGAATTGCCAAGGATTCTGAATAATGTAGGAACTGGAAGGAGATGGAGGAGACAGAAGAGTGAGTGAAAGTGAAAGATTGTGTTTATTGATGTATACATCAATACGGTTGACACAAAAACTATAACCATGAGTTAAACTAATGAATCTAATCTTCAGAAAATTAGAGACAGGGTAAATGACTTTGTTTATCAATTTTCAGAATGTTGAAAAATTGAAAGGCCATGCTTGTCATTATTGTAAAAGAATTCTAGGACTTATTTTTACATACACACTCAAAGCCCTTGTAAATTCATCTTAGAAAAGATCTTAATTTTGTGGAAAAACCATTGATGTTCATTGGTAAAGATCTCTGTATCAGATACCTAGATCATGGAATTATTTAAAACAACACAGAAAATTCTATTCACTATAGTGTTAAAACAAAAGTAATAGCTTTACCTTAAATAAAGGTGGAAAAGAAGTTAAATCTGAAATATTATTTTATTTTAGATTCAGGAAGTAAACGTGCAGGTTTGTTACATGGATATATTGCATAATGTTGGAGTTTGGGTTTCTTGTGTACCCATCACTCAAATAGTGAACACTGTACCCAAGAGGTAGTTTTTCAACCCTCACACCCAACCACTTTCCACCTTTTAGAGTCCCCAGTGTCTATTATTTCCTTCTATATGTCCATGGGTACCCACTGTTTAGCTCCCACTTATAAGGAAGAATACACAGTATTTGATTTTCAGTTTCTGAACTATTTCACTTAGGATAATGGCCTCCAGCTCCATCCATGTTACTGCAAAGTACATGGTGTCATTTTTTGTCTATGGCTGCGTAGTATTCCATGGTATAAATGTACCACATTTTCTTTATCCAATCCACTATTGATGAACACTTAGGTTGTTTTCATGACTTTGCTATTGTGAATTGTGCTGTGATAAATATATGAATGCAGGTGTTTTTTAAATATAATTTCTTTTCTTTTGGCTGTATACCCAATAGTGGGATTGCTGGGTCAAATGGTAGTGCTATTTTTAGTTCTTTGAGAAGTCTCCAAATTGCTTTCCATAGTGCCTGAACTAAGTTGCATTCCCACCAATAGTGTATAAGCATATCTTTTAATCAACATCTTCCAACATTTGTTATTTTCCGACTTTTTAACAGTCATTCTGACTGGTATGAAATGATATTTCATTGTGGTTTTAGTTTACATTTCTCTCATAATTAGTGATATTGAGCATTTTTTCATATGTTTCTTGGCCACTTGTATGTCTTCTTTTGAGAAATGTCTGTTCATGTCTTTTGCCTGCTTTTTAATGAGGTTTTTTTTTCTTGTTGAGTTCCTTGGAGATTCTAATAAGTTTGGAAAATATTGAATTTTGAAGAATTATTTTTTATTTTATTTATTTTATTTTATTTAGGTGGAGTCTCGCTCTGTCACCCAGGCTGGAGTGCAGTGCCACCATCTCGGCTCACTGCAACCTCCACCTCCTGGGTTCAAGTGACTCTTCTACCTCAGCCTCTCGAGTAGCTGGGATTACAGGCACCTGCCACCACACCCTGCTAACTTTTGTATTTTTTAAAGTAGAGATGGGGTTTTTGCCATGTTGGCCAGGCTAGTCTCAAACTCCTGACTTCAGGTGATCCACCCACCTCAGCCTCCCAAAGTGCTGGGATTATAGGCATGAGCCACCGCGCCTGACCAAGAGTTACTTTTTAAAAGGTATGAGTGTGTCTTAGTAATTCTCTTCAAAGCCTCCTTGGTCCTTCAGGAGATAAAGAGTCATTCACTTCCATTGCCTATTCACCAATCTGCCAAACAAATCTAATATCTGTTTTCAGAGTTTTATACGTTCCTTGTACTGACTTTCATAATATTATTCTGTCTAAAAATATTTGGTTCCAGTTTTTATCAGAGAACAACAATCTACAATAAGAAGCTAAGGTGATTTGGGTCTGTATTTCCAATAAATCTCATGTTGAATTGTAATCCCTAATGTGGGAGGTGGGGCCTGGTGGGAGGTGACTGAATCATGAGGGAAGATTATCATGAATAGTTTAATGCCATCCCCCTTGGTATTTTCTTGAAAATGAGTGAGTTCTAAGGAGATCTGGTTGTTTAAAAGTGTGTAGCACCTCTCTCCTCTCTCTCTTCTTCCTGCTTCAGCCATGTGAAGTGCCAACTCTCCCTTTTTGCTTTCCGCCATGATTGTAAGTTTCCTGAGGCCTCCCCAGAAGCAGAGGAGATGCCAGCATCATGCTTCCTGCATAGCCTGTAGAACTGTGGATCAAGTAAACCTATTTTCTTTATAAATTACCCAGTCTTGAGTATTTCTTTATAGTAGCACAAGAACTGACTAATACATAAAATTAATACAGAATGGGGCATTGCTATAAAGATACCTGAATATGAAACAACTTTAGAACTGGGTAATGGATAGAGATTGGAACAGTTTGGAGGGTTCAGAAGAAGAAAGGAAGATGAGGGAATGTTTGGAACTTCCGATAGACTTGTTGAATGGTTTCACCCAAAGTGCTGATAGTGATGTGAACAATGATGTCCAGGCCAAGAAGGTCTCAGATGGAAATGAGGAACTTATTGGGAACTGGAGTAAATGTCATTTTTGCAATGCCTTAGCAAAGAACCTGGCTGCATTGTGCCCCTGCTCCAGGGATCTGTGGAACTTTGAACATGAGAGTGATGATTTACAGTATCTAGTGGGAGAAATTTCTAAACAGCAAAGTGTACGATATGTGGCCCAGCTGTTAATAACAACCTATGCTCAAATGTGTGAGCAAAGAAATTACCTAAAACTGGAACTTATATTTAAAAGGGAAGCACAGCATAAAAGTTTAGAAAATTTGCAGCCTGGCCATGTGGTAGAAAAGAAAAGCCTGGATGTCTAGGAAGAAGCCTGTTGCAGGAGCAGATCCCTCATGGAGAACCTTTACCAGGGCAATGTGGAGAAGAGATGTGGAGTTGGAGCCCATGTTCAGAGTCCCCGCTGGGGCACTGCCTAGAGGAGCTGTGAGAAGACAGCCACTGTCCTCCAGACCCCAGAATGGTAGATCTACTGGCAGCTTGCACCCTGCACCTGGAAAAGCTGCAGGCACTCAGCACTGGCCCAAGAGAGCAGCCATGGGGGCTGAACCCTGCAAAGCCACATGGACAGAGCTGCCCAAGGCCTTGGGGGCCCACCCCTTGCATCAGTGCGTCCCAGATGTGAGACATGGAGTCAAAGGAGATTACTTTGAAGCTTTAAAATTTAATGACTGCCCTGTTGGGTTTAGGACTTGCCTGGGGCCTGCAGCCCTTTTGTTTTGGCCAATTTATCCCTTTTGTAATGGGAGTATTTACCCAATGTCTATATCCCCATTGTATCTTGGAAGTAAGTAACTTGTTTTTGATTTCACAGGCTCATAGGCAGAAGGTATGAGCCTCGTCTCAGATGAGACTTTGGACTTTGGACTGTTGAGTTAATGCTGAAATGAGTTAAGACTTTGGGGGACTGTTGAGACAGGATGGTTGTATTTTTCAATGTGAAAAGGACATGAGATTTGGCAGGCCAGGGGTGGAATGATATGGTTTGGATCTACGTCCCTACCAAATCTCACGTCGAACTGTAATCCCTGATATTGCAGATGGGGTCTGGTGGGAGGTAATTGCACCATGGGAGCAGTTTCTCCTGAATAATTTAACACCATCCCCCTTGGTATTGTCTTGGTGATAATGAGTGAGTTGTCAAGAGATCCGGTTGTTTAAACATGTGTAGCACTTCCGCCTCTCTTCTTCCTGCTCTGGCCATGTGAAGTGCTGGATCCCCCTTTTTGCCTTCCATCATTATTGTAAAGTTCCTGGGGCCTTCTCAGAAGCAGAGCAGATGCCAGTGTCATGCTTCCTGTACAGCCTGTGGAACCCAGAGCCAATTAAACCTCTTTTCTTTATAAATTACCCAGTCTCAGGTATCTTTCTTTCTCTCTCTCTCTTTTTTTTTTTTTTTTGATACAGAGTCTCACTCTGTTGCCCAGGCTGGAGGGCAGTGGCGTGATCTCAGCACACTGCAACCTTCACCTCCTGGGTTCAAGTGATTCTCCTGCTTCAGCCTCCCGAGTAGCTGGGATTACAGTCATGTGCCACCATGCCAGGCTAATTTTTGTATTTTTAGTAGAGATGGGATTTCACCAAGTTGGACAGGCTGGTCTCAAACCCCTGACCTCAGGTGATCCACCTGCTTCAGCATCCCAAAGTGCTGGGATTACAGGCATAAGCCACCATGCCTGGCCCTCAGGTATTTCTTTATAGCAGTATGAGAATGTACTAATACAGAAGGCTTAAGTGACAAAGAGTTTTAAGTTTTCAAGTGTATAAAAATATTCTTCCTTCATCTTCATAGAGAGAAAATTTAAAATGGAACTGATACAGAAACTGCATATTTTCAAATACATTTAGTTAAAAAAGAAATTCACAATAGTCAAGAAGTGGAAACAACCCACATGTTTATAGACAGATGAATGGTTAAACAAAATGTGGTATATATGTACAATGGAACATTATACGGGAAATAGGAGGGAAATCAAGTCACATGCTACAACATGAATGATCCTTAAGAACATTATATAAAATGAAATAAGCCAGTCACCAAAAAAACCAGTACTGCATGATTCCATGCAGTAGTGCAGCATCTAAAGTAGTCAATTTCATGAAAACAGAAAGGAGAATGGGAGTTACCAAGAGAGAAATGAGGGGACAGCGGAATGGGGAGTTGTTTAATGTGTATAGAGTTTTAGTTCTGCAAGATGGAAAAACTTCTGAAGATCTATTTTATAACAATGCAAATATACTTCATACTACTGAACTGTACACTTAAGAATGGTTAAGATGCTAAATTTTACATTAATTTTTTATAACAATTAAGAAAAAAGAAAAACCTAAGGTATGTTTCTGACTTATTTACATTTAATTCATCACTCATTTGGAGAGAAATCAGAGGTCCATGAAACCCTGGCCTTCACTCCTTTAATTAGCCTCTAGCTCTTTCTTCTTAGACACAAAATCTTCTCTTTTGACAGGATTAAATGAACAGGAATACATGAAAGGAAAGATTTAAATTTTCCTTGAAATTGAGACTCTGACTCCCAGAAGGCCAACGAGGTTCTAAACTTGAAATGTGCACTTGACAATCACTATTAATAACTAAGATATACCTCCAGACAAATTCCCAAACCTACTTATTATGTATGAACATGAGCAATTATGCCTTTGCACAACACATACACAATATACTGCAGAGCATGCAATCAAATTAGTGCATAATGTAATCTAGCATGGATAATTGAGAACTGGAATATTGATTAGCTACCAGAAATATTTTATCTCAACACGTTGTATTTTTATTATTAAGCAAGAAAATAGACTGGCATATTTAGTATTAATATATTGCATAACATAGTTGGGGTAGAAAATATTTGAAATTGGGGCCTAAACTTTTTCATTCTCAACAAAGCAGCAGTTATTAACTGGTTAGGTATACAGCTTAGTGTTAGGCACCATATGCTGACAAAATTAACAAAGCTTGGTCTTTGCTGTGAGAAACCTTACCATCATATGAGGACTATCACAGGCCTCTATATAACCTGAATGTAAAGAGAACAACATGAGAGCTGTAAACAAAGAACCATATGAATGAAAAAAAGAAGGATAAACAGGCTGAAGTTGTAGACTTATGGACATTTAGACCCTGCATGAAGTAATCAGAGACAGAAATCTACCTCACAAGGGTAGGTTTTCTATTCTCTATTCCTGGGAGCTATGGTTGATTAAAAGCTCTTTCCCAGGTAGAATGACAGTTTATCTTCCTTTAACATACAGTTATTCAGATAAATAATATATTAATTCTCCTTTGTAATCTATATGGTAGCTCTTATTAACTATTAGTTACCAATTTCTTTCTTTAAACATTCATCAAAGCGACTGTGGAAAAACCAAGTGTAGCTTAACTGGCATTTGGATATGAGAATCTGGAAGACTGAAGAGAAGTCTTAGCTAAAGATGTTTGTTTGGGAGTCATCACTCAATAAATGGGATTTAAAATCCTCCATCATTTCTCAAGCCATTCTTCTCTCCACTCTGTAAGTCTAATCATTCACCTATCTTCATTGATTCTACTTGCAAATTAGTTCTCTAATCTTTTCCACAGCTGCTGTCATCTCTTATATTAGTAGCCTCAAATTGTCTCACCATATTCAGTTTTACCCACTTCCAAAACATTCTCTACACTGCAGCCAGAATTATCCTTACTATATCAGTTTTCTAGGGCTGCTGTAACAAAGTATTAGAAACTGAGTGGCTTAAATAACTGCATTCTATTGTCTCCCAGTTCTGGAATCTATAGTTTGAGATCAATGTGTTGGCAGAACTATGCTACCTCTGAAGGTACTAGGGAAGAATCTATTCCAGGCCTCTCTGCTAACTTCTGGTAGTTCCGTGATCTGTGGAAACATAACCCCAGTCTTCACATAGCATTCTTCCTGTGTGAATTTCTATCTTTCCACATGATATTTTTAAAAATAAGGACACAAGTCTTATTGGTTTAGGGGCTCACTCTGCTACAGTATGACCTCATCTTACTAATCTTACTCATCCTACTACATCTTACATCTGCAATAACCTAATTTCCAAATAAGTTCACATCCTGAGGTAACAGGGTTGATACTTCAACATAAAAATTATGGAGGGACATAATTCAACCACTATATTTTTTAAATGTTAATCGGATCCTGTCATTTCCTCTTAAAATGGTTCCCCACTGTCTTCAGGATAATATCCAAAATGTCTTAACATGGTTTACTAAGTGCTTCATATTCTGGTCCCTAGGTCCTCTCTTGTTTCATGTCTTGCAGCTCTCCTTCTTCCCACCCTACTCTCAGAAATACTCAGCAATAAATGTAAAATTACAATTGCAATATGTATTTTAATAACCTGATGCCAGTACAGACTCTAATAGTGGATTTGATGTATTCAGGAAGATCAGAAGGTGCTTCTTCAAGGGAATGATGATTGATCTAAGAGGTAAAAGATCTAAATAGGTGGAAACAGAAGAGAAGAGCATCCCAGACAGAAGACGCAGTTTGTCCTCTATGTTTGAAGGATGAACCAAAGGAAGATAAGAGCAACATGGTATGAGATGAGGTTGGAGTGGCAGGGAGGTCCAGATGAAGCAGAGACCTGTGGGCCATATTCAGAGGAGTTTAGAGATGGCACAGAAGAATCCCGGAGACTCTTACCCAGGGAAATAAGGCAATAAAATCCGCATTTCAAAAAATCACCATGGTAACTGTAGAGGAGTGAAGAACAGAGTGGAGGAGGAAAATGTGGATGGGGGTAGCCTAGTTTCTGCAGAAATCTAGGTAAGCAAGGGACAATGGTGTCCTATATGAGGAAATGATCTATCTCTAAGTAGATTTTAGATACATTAGGAGGTAAAAACTAGAGGCTTAGAAATGGATTGTTTATAAGGAGTAAGGGAGAAGAAGCTGTCAAGGGTGACTTCCAGAATTTTGACTTAATACATGGAAGGCTGCAAAGTCATACATTAAAATTAGAAAGCGTGGAAAGGTTTCGTGAGTTCCATATGTACATGTTGGGTCCTCTGAAGCATTTTCAGAGAGATGTTGAGTTGGTAGTTGGAAGTTCTGAGGTCTTGCCTGGGTTGAATGTATGCTTTTGTGAATCTCCACCATGTAGGTTAAAATTGAAGCCACAAGCATCGATTAATCAGAACTGAGAATAGGGCATCTAAGACTGAGCTTAGATTCTAACATTTAAAGATTCGATAGGGGCAAAAAAGCCAGCAAAAGAGATGGAGAGATTCGAGACATACCATATGCACTGAGGGGAGAAAATGGTTTTTTAAAAAAAGAAGTGGTGAGCACTGATGAATATAGCCAGAAGGTCAGTTAATAAAAATACTGAAAAAGGTGTAGTATGTTGGCAGGGAGGCAGGTAGGGGGCTGAATACTGAAAAAATTTGCCTATTATTACTTTTCTCTTCTCCAAGCTAAACATTCCCTGTCTTTGACTGATTAGGTATTTCATGACATTTTACCATTTCTAGGACCTTCATCTGGAGGCACTCCAGTGCAACAATATTTTTGAATTGCCATTGAAAAAATAGGCCATTGAAAATACCACTGAGCACTTTGTTAATCATTCCCTCATCTATGCTGAACACTGTGTGGGCCAAGGGGAAAGGATCAAAGAACAGCCGGACCAGATGGCTACCCTCAAAGAGCTTTAGTCTAACAGAAATGTTGAGGCACACACATACAGTAAATATAATACCAAATGCCAGAAAAGAGTTTGTTATTAACATTCTAAAGAGGAGGTGATGATTTCTGTCAAGCTTTCATACAAGAGGAAACATCTGATCTGAGTCCCACTGGAAGGATAGAATTTGGACCCTAAAAATGTGGTAGAAGATCTTCCATCCAAATAAAGACAACAAGGAAGGAATTTGGAAGACATGTGGAAGGATGTGAAGATGAGTGCTAGGAAATAAGGTTGGAAAACCAGCATGGTCTTTTGGAGGCCAAGGCGGGTTGATCACCTGGGGTCAGGGGTTTGAGACCAGCCTGGCCAACACGGCAAAACCCTGTCTCTACTAAAAATACAAAAAAGTAGCTTGGCATGGTGGTGTATGCCTGTAATTCCAGATACTTGGGAGGCTGAATTATGAGAATCACCTGAACCCAGGAGGTTGAGGTTGCAGCGAGTTGAGATTACGCCACTGTACTCGAGCCTGGGTAACAGAGTAAGACTCAGTCTCAAAAATGAAAAAAAAAAAAAAGAAAGAAAGAAAGAAAAAGAAAAGAAAAAAGAAAACTAGCATTAAGCTATTGGCTGGAGAGCCATGAATATTAGGCTAAAGACTTTAGACTTTTTCATTTGACAGTAAGAATTCACTAAATATTATTCTTGATTTTGATTTGAGTCTTACTGTGGCCCCTGGAATTTCTTCTTGCATACCTTGGGTTACCTATTGTGGACATGCCTCTTTGAATCAACTTTAGCACTTTCTCCTAAGCACAATTCTTATGTTTAGACCACAATAACGGTTTTGCTGAAAGTGCTGACCTGGGAAGGGAATGGCTCAAAGAGAGGGAGAACAGCTTGGTGGCTATTATAATAGTTCTCATTGTGTTATGCTCAGGCATAGAAGATCCCTGTGCATTATCTATGTATCCTAGGTATCAGGACTAGGGGATTCAGGACACTAGCTGACATAATTAGAATGCTTTTTGATGTATTCTCTTTGTTTATGATGCCTGTTTAAGTTTTAGTTAACTTTCATTATCATCCCTACCACCTGATTTAACTCTAACCCTTCCCTGTCCATCCTAGGTCTCACTGCAGCCTTTCATCCCTTTACTTTTCCTCATAACAACATTAACAAATCCAACATCCTATAATTTACTTACTAGTGTTATTTTTGTCCCTTTCTCCCCTGTTCCCGCACTGGCATGTAAATTCTATTAGGCTTTTTTTTTTTTTTTTTTTTTTTTTACCCTACTGTTCATTGCTATATCACCAGAGTCTAGATCAGGGGTTGGCATGCGGCAAGGAGTCAGTGTTATTAAATAAATTACTTAATTTGTTTTGGCCTTTATATTTGGATCTGATCAAAAGCATTCAAAATGAATTGCCTGCTTCTTTGAAGACAACAGGCAACATCATGAGTCCAGTACACAATGGCAATGGAGGATGGATTCAAGAAATATCCAGGAGATACAATCCAAATAATTTGACAATTCAATAAATGTTTGGAAAGGGGAGAGAGGAAAATCAAAGATGATTCAAGTTTTCAGAATGAGTGAGTAGAGAAAATAGGAGCTACTGGCAAGAACGGAACCAGAATATTAGCCAAGAAGGAGGTTTGGGACATTATAGTTAATGTAATGTTTTAGAACCTGATCAACACTATAATTATTATTGCCTATAAAATATCACTTTGCTCCATAATATATTATTTTGAAAAAAAAATGGAGAAACTTGATAAACCTTTGCATTCCAAATAGCCTTTTTTAAGCCAACAGTGTACACATGAGACAATACCATCTGGGAAAGCGAGACAGAGACAGGCAGAAAAAAGAAACTCTGACTTTGATAGATTAAACCCTTGACTTGATAAATGGTTCATGCAGATCAGCAATGGAAAGGCCTATGTGCCAACACAAAGAGCCAAAAATAATCTTGTAGTTTAAAGGAGTGAATGAATGATACAGCACTCTGAGTTTGGAAAAGCCTCAGCTGTGATCATGAAATATGTATTAAAAGCATTGGCTCTATCGGTGATAGATACCTAAAGTTTCCTCTCGGGCTATGGTGGGAGTTATTTTTTTTCTGATACAGAGTGGGCCACATTCACATTACAGATGCTACTTTTTATAATTGTTCCAGCATAAATTGTTTCAACTCAAGCAAAATCCAAAATGCACATTTTCTTGGTTGGTAGAGAAGGTGGCAGTCTATAAAAGGAAATGAGCCAGCAGATTTATCCTCTTTATCACAAAGGGAAGTCACAATGCACATCTCAAAGCAGAAGAGAAAAGATAGTATATCAGAAAAAGAACTGAAAGGAAATACACTAAAATGGAAATTGTCTTTGGTAGGAATATACATAATTTCTATTTTATTTCTTTACAATGAACATATATTATTCTCCAATTAGAAAAATAAATAAAATGTTTTCTTTAAAAGACTGCTCATTGGCCCAAAGCTGCTTAGTAATAAGCTTGTAGGTCATTTTCAAGAAATTCTGACCGCATGGCATCTCCACTGAGAAAAAAAAATTAATCCATCGTGAGGGAGTGAATTTTTTACTTCATCCCAAATCATTTTCAGTCTAAGCAAAAAGGAACCTACATGATTGTTCTGGAAACAACCAAAAGATAGGCAATTCTTAACATCCAGATAAGACGCTAAGGACTTAAATTCTGTTTCAGTCAATAAAGTCAACCTCTGCATCCAAAAATTATTTCAAATAATTTAGCAATTTTTACCCCTTACATTTTCCCCTCTTATTTCAATAAAAGCTTACCAAAACAGTCTAGTTTCATTTTGCTTTACTTTGTTTTAAGTGACCATAATAGAAAAGAAAAGCCTCGGAATGGTTAAATAACCAACCTGACAGCTGAATGTAGATAAACATGGAATTGTCAATACTGAATACATCCCCCCAAACCAACACTCTTAGAAGTTCTGAGGAAATACTGGCAAAGCATAACTAATCATCTGAAAAGAAATAAAAACTTCTCTCCTATATACTCATCTACACAGGCACACACTTCACCAAATTCCATAAAAGTTCACATACATAAAACCTGATGGATTACTTCACTTTAAAGCCAACCAACCAACCCATCAGTCAACAAAAACTTCTAAATACAGCAAACCTTCAGCATTTAAGAATTTCACATTCATCATTTGACTCCATGAGAATTAAGCCAAAAATCTATTACATAAAATCTACACACAAATACCTACTGTGGGACAGGAGCTGTTCCAGGTACTGAGAACATGTGCATTGTGAATGAAGAAACAGGTCTCTTTTTTCACGGAACTGACATGATAGTGCTGGGAGGACAACAGAAAAGAAGGAGCTATACCAAATACTAAGATAACCCTAAGAAGGCTGAATAGGATAGGTGGTGCCTAACCACAGAGACAGGACTGTCGCAGCCACAGGGCCCAGCCTGGAGCTGGTATAACTGTGCGCCCTGAAACATTGAACTGGGTTGGTCCTCACTGGGGCTGCTATGATAGAATCATAGCAGCAGGAGCAGTGGTAGCAGCAGCAGCAGCAGGAGCAGCATGACTACTAGAGAGAGAAGGAGAGTGGATGCTTGGGGACCCACGATTTCAGCAGTACCTTTGCAGCCATGGCACCTGTCATGGTGGGAGATGCTATCCTGGCATTAGTGGTGTTTGAAAGGGAGCCTGGGAACAAGGTGGACCTGACAGAACTATGCCAGGGAAAGAAGGGTGTGCTGTTTAGAATCCCTGGGGCTTTCACCCCAACTGTCGAAGACCCACCTGCTTGGGTTTGGGGAGTAGGCTGGGGTTCTGAAGGTAAAGGGGGGCCAGATCCATGTTTAAGTGCCACTGTCTTTGTGTCTTTGTGACTGGTGAGTGGGGACAGGCCACAGTGCAGAAGGCCAAGGCCAGCTCATGGGTGGCAGCCCTGGGGCCTCTGGGAAGGAGACTGATTTGTTACTAGATGATTTGCTGTTGCCACTCTTTGAGGATGAGAGCTTGAGAGTTTCTTCCTGGTGATAGAGGATGGTGTGGTGAAGGCCTTGCATGAACCTGACCGTACAGGCCTCACCTGCAGCCTGGTCCCCAGTTCTATCTCACAGCTCTAAGGCCCAGATCCCTTCACTGTTTCCTGTCTCAGGTGCCCAGCCCTGGGCAAGGGGCCCCAGTCTAACCTCAGCTGGAGTCACTCAATTGGAACCTTGGCCAAATTTCTGCAATAAACACTCCAGTTCAAAACAAACGAACAATGATTTGACAAAAAAAAAAAAGTTGGACAGGGCAACTCAGTAATCATTGGTAGAAAGGAGCTGACATTAGTTATGGTGCCAGGTTGGAAGCCTCTCTGAAGGGGTGGCAACTGAGCTGAGACTGCTCAGACAAGAATGGCCAGCCACAGAAACGCGTGGGCCCGAAGAACGTACAGGGAGAGGAAACAGCAAGCAAGCCCATGACAGAAACTGGTTAGGCATGTTAAGGGAATAGAAGGCCAGGGTGGCTGGAGGGGAGATGGGAGCATGGTTCTTTACTGGCCATGATACAGAGTTCAGTGTTTATTCTGACTGCAGTGAAAGCCCAATAAAGAATTTAAGAAGGGGAGTGGAGTAATTCTAGTTGTATATTTAAGAGATCTCTTTGGAGAATGGATGATGAGGGTGAGGGCTGGAAGATGAGAGTGGAAGCAGGAGACCAGTGGAGAATGTAGGTGACAGCAGATGGTGTCTTGGATTAGAGTAACAAGGAAAATCAAGAGAAGTGGACAGGTTTGGTGATATAACCAGCTGGCATGATGGCAGATGGAATGTGGAGGAAGGCAGACAGAGAAATGTCTAGAATGCATCTTAGGTTTTTGACTTAAGAAACTGAGTGAATGGCAGTACCATTTACAGGAACGAGGAGGGATGTAGAACAGATGTGAAGAAAAAAATTCAATTTTGAGCTTGTACCTAATTCTGATAATTATTATACATCCGCATGGAAATATCAAGCAGGTAATGGAATATACAAGTCAGAGGCTTATGGTACGAGTCAGGGCTGGAGGTATAAAGTTATACAGAAGGAGTTAAAGCAATGTAATTAGATTAGGTCACTCAGGAATAAAATGCAGATAGAGAAGAAAAAGAGCTCAAGCTCTTTAGCACTCCAGCAATTAGAGATTGGCCGGAGGTAAAAAAAAAAAAAAAAAAAGGAAACCAAAAAGTTTGAAAATAACCAGTGAGACAGAGGGAAAGCAGGAGGGACAGGCACAGTTCTGAATGCCTTACTATCTTATTTCATTTAATCCTATGAGCCCAATAATATTCTCAATTAAAAAAAAGGAGGAAACAGTCAAGTTGGACAGATGGTACTGAAAAGCAGAGTCAGCCAAAAACATAGAACAATTGTGTTGACAATGTTGACCACTGATGATGTCAACAAGGGGATTTCAGTGTTGAAACAATAACTTATTGTTTAAACAGAAACTATATTTACTTACAAATTAGAAAACATCAAATGACTATTAAGGAGAAAAATAAAATGAACTAATCAATGGTGGTATTCAAACAGCATTATAACATTTTTCTCAACCTTTTCTTTTTTCATTATTGTCCCTCTAAGGAGCCTGGTTAAGACAATTTTATCCTACTTACACCCCCTCCCACATGAAATTTGATACTGCAGTTAAACTCATTATCTACTTAGGTACTATGGCCCTTTGGATGGCCACAAACATTTATAATATCAAAAGGCTTTTGCCCTTCCCCCACCCCAACCTCCTCAACATGAATTTTCACATCCCAGGGGATGAGACAATATCTGTAATTATAATTATGCATTGTAATTACAGCCTGCTATTGTATTGAGAGGAAAATGTATGTTCCACTTATCATTAGAGTGGCCACATAATTTATTACCCAACTGATGTATTTTGGGGAGGAAAGAGAGTACTACTAATAATTACGTTGGGATAGAAGGCATATACCAGAATATGCCAGGCAACTGGGATATGTGATTATCCTACTTCTCATAAACTCTGAAAAAATTTTAATTATAAGAATAAAATTGGCAATATTTTAATTCTAAAGTGGACAAATAAATTCAACAGCTAGGCTGTCAGAAAGACGAACAAAATGGGCAAACATGGAGACTAACAAAGACAAAAAAAGAAAGCACAAAACAAGTTAGAAGTTATAAAAAAAGTTATAGTAGTTTTAAAGTATATCACAGATCTCCATATAGTCTTTATACTAAAAAAACTGAAAATTTAGATAAAAAGAGAATTTTCTGGGAGTGTGCAAGTGTTTAAAACTGACTCAGGAAGGAGTTTAAAACAACATAGATAATTATGAAAATGTTTGAAAATGTTATAAATGAAATATTTCCAAAAGGATATTTAGGCCTATACATTTCTTTGAAAAACATTCTTTGAAATCTTCAAAAACCATATAATGACTATGCTACATAATTTGTTCCCAGGCTGAACAAAAAGATAGAAAATTATTCATTTTATAAAACCAGCATAAGCCTAATGCCAAACTTGACAAAGCTAATACACAAAAAAGAAAAATGTAGCCGAATCTTTGTATGAATGTAGACACGCACACTCAAAAGAAATTCTAGTAAATTAATCTCTCAGTGAAAGCTGATTAGTATGTAAGATCTGGGACAAAATCTGGCTTACTTCTTAACACTAAGTTACACTCTGAACTTTTGTACTTAGTTAAACACTTTTCTTAGTCACATAAGCAAGGAGTTAGAGAAGAATGTGATGCTGCAAATCCTAGAATTATAAAAGTAAAAAATGTGTCAGAAAATTGAGATGTGGTGTTGAAAATAATATGATCATATATCAGAATTATAATGCTTAGGAAAGCTTCAGGAACCTAGTATTTGTTTCACCACTGTCAGCCCATATATTAGTGTAAGTACTAAAAGACATTACAGTACTAATATTACATGTTTTAGATGAGATAAAATAATACTTTTAATCCATTATTGTAATTTTAATTTATGTCACAGAGTTGATATAACAGAAGGCTTATCTATGAAGCCAGAAAATGTGTTTATTTTCAACTTGTCTTAGTTTAAAAATCTAAGACATGATTCACACATTTACCCATCTTATTGATGATTCTTTTATTAGACTATTAATTGCACTTGAACTGAAGAAATCGGATTCAAACTAATGTTTTTAAAATGTGTCATTCAAAAGACATTTTCATGTTCTTTTTCTTAATATTATTAACTGTCAGTAGTTATTCCTTTAAAAATTAAAGCTTAAATATTTCTTTTTGAACCCAATGCTTAGTAAATCTTGTGAGGGAGATAAAACCATGATAAAGTGTACCTATTTAAAACTTGTTTGAAAATTTGGATTTTGTGCCAGGGACAGTGATGTGTGCCTGTCATCTTAGCTACTCAGGAGGCTCAGAAGGAAAGATCACTCAAGCCCAGGAGTTCAAGACCAGCCTGGGCAACATAGGGAGACCCCGTTGCTTTAAAAAATAAAAATAAAAAATAACCTTTTAAAATCTGGATTTTGAAATGAGCTAGGTTTTCTCTCGAAATTTTTATGTTGAAAGAAACTTAAACCAAGAGAAATGTTACATGAATAATGCATTTGAGTGAATAATTTCTAATACACAGTCAATTTTCAAATTTTTCTAAGCAACATTATAAAATAAATCTTGTATACCATTTTTCAACTTTTATAGTCAAGCTATCTATACATAAAACTTAGAAACTTTAAATACATCTATAGAATAGAACACTAGCAACCTTGACAATGAAAAAGGGGAGAAAAGCATAGGGGAGCAAATACCCTCATCTTGCTGGACAGACAAGAGACACTGCCTCAAGGTGATGCAAAAAGAGAGATCTAAGTTTGTTATTTAAACCTAGAAAGAGAAACAACAGAAGAACCAAAATGCTAACATAATGATCCAACTTTGGGAAGGAGAGGAGCAGATAGAAAGAAGCATGAGCTAAATCCTCCTTTTTTATAGAGAGGAGTCAATAAATAATGTCTGAA